>NC_134373.1:24818560-25121590 GCF_035582795.1 Mycteria americana
TAACCCAAGGCACATGTGAGTGGCCAGATTTTTTTAAATGTTGGATGTCCACTCTGTAAAAATTAATTACTTTTAGTCTTTTGACTACTGAAGCACTAGTTGATCTTGACTAGTTGATCTTGAAAATCTGAAACAACCAATATTGTCTCAAAAAATTTAGAAGCTATAGTGAAAATACAGTTTTTATTAACATTTTAATATTTTTGTGTTTATTTGTAGTTCAGCATTGAAACAAACAATTTGGGAAAATTATTAGAAACTATTAAAAGCCTTTTCCTTTAGCAACAATTGTTTTCAATCTGTTATTAGAGAGAGGCATTGAAGGGTCTGTGGAACTAACATCTGCTAACTCTTAAACAGAAAAAATATGTTCCCCACATATTTCATAAATCTTGGGAGATTTATATGTCCTAATTGCTGCTGCTTTTTTTTCCAGGGACCTTTTGGGAGAATACCAGTAAAAATGCAGAATAAAAATGGGATAAATGAAGATCTTCATTGCATCAACTGCCAGTTATTAAGAGATTCTGAAATCTGTATTCTGTCATTTACATTGGATGTAACAAAGCTATGACACCTTGCATGCCAGGAAATAATTGTACTATAGTTTAGTGTTGCCAAAGGTTTATATATGGAAAACATATTGTCTAAGGGACAGTTATCTTAACAGCTTTAAGACTATGAAAGTTCCATATCTTCATATTTTCCATTTATTAGGACTGAAGTAACTCCATTTATATTTAATGATAAAATTATTTTTCTAAAAAGTTGAATTCTACACACAAAGGATTCAATCACCAATTATATGTGTTATTTGTAAGGGGCTGGCAGTTACAAATGCCTGAGAAGTGAATATCCCTCTTAAAACCTTTGTTATAAAAAGGCTAAGCTTTAAGGATATTAAATGATAGCCTTAAATAAATTTTTTCAAGCTTCTTTTCTGTTGACTTTTCATGTGTATATCCCTTGTGCCTCTTTGCACTCCATTTCACTTTATTCTAATATTTTAGTGTCACTGAGATCTTGGAAGTGGTTCATTTGGAATCATAAACTCAACATTTTGTTTTGTCACATTTTCTCCATAATGATTCTCAGAAAAGAGCTGAGTGAACTTCTTTGAATTATCTTTGGTTGAAAAAGAAATCAGGTAAGATGAAGCCAGAGGGGAAACAAGACTGAACAGCCAAGTATTCTTCATTAGCATAAATTCTTGTTTCTCAGCAAAAGCAGGAGGACAGCTCTGAAAAATATTAAGTCCAATATACTCCATTAGTAGTGGAAACTGCCATGTAATTTCTTCAGATTTTGTGAGATTGCCAAGTAAAGCCAACTCAAATGGCCCTGGGGTCACTCTAATCTGTGTTGGATTCTTTTCTCCCTTCCTCCTCTGAGAACCGCTTTGTCCATCATCTCTTGCAACATCTAGCAACATCTTCCTGTAACTTACAAGCACAATTGACATTTCAGTAACCTGTGCCTTCTGCATTATAGTGACAGAACATTTTGCTTGCAGATCTCAGTGTTTCTAGCAATCCAAACTATTATACTTTCAGCTGGCCAGGGCATGTTTTTGTAGGTATGGTAGTAGCTGCCACTCTCAAATAGCCACAGGTTCTGTTATGCACCTCTTAACTTCTGATGACTCCCCAAAGCCCCTTTTCTCCCCTTGCTATAATAGCAATATGCCAGGTATCTATAGTAAAATGTCCTAAAGGGCAAGTGGTTTAAGAGAAAGCCAATGGGCTTAGCAAGTATCTAGTAGAAGTTAATGTGAAGCAGGAGCATTGTTGAATCAGAATTAGCACCTATAACTTTTGCTAGGAATAACTAGTATTGTTTTGTGTCTCATTTGTTTTTTAAAGGCATCCCAAACTTTCACTGATGGTCTAGAATTTCTGGAAAAATAAGATTAGATTGTCCTCCCAAAGTGCTACAAGAACCAGTATTCTGTAATTTCAGATCAGGACTGATCATACGAACTTGGCATCTAGAACAGCTTCTTCACAGCAACGGAAAGCTGTTCTAACATCCCAACTTTAAACAATTAAAACTCAATAGAACCTTGCGCTAAAAAAAACATCATAGTATCCAAAATACCACTGGAGAGTAAAGGGGGGGTGGGGGAGAATGTATACCTATTTGTGGTCTAATTGATCCCATTTGTACACAGTGGTTTGGTTTCAAGTGCTTCTGGAACTGAAAAAGATTCAGTTATACACAGTTGGATCCATATGGTCCAGGCTGAAATGGTACAAACAGTTAACTCTTCTATTTCCATAGATTGAGCAATTGTCTTTAAAATGTTTTATCCCACTATGTCCAAGATATTTAGTGATCTGAAGGACAGGATTCCTGAGTTACAAATCGATTTTCCTGTGGTGTCTGTCACCAGTGTATTTGAGCACCTCCTGATAATGGCTTTGTCAGCTATGAAAATACTGTTTTCCCACATTTTTATAAAGTATATGATTTTAGGAACAGAGGGGTATAAATTACTTTCTCAAAGTTATGCAGCTTGTCTGGAACACAGCAAAAATATTTAATCTCTAATTTTCTGAGTCCTAATCTAGAGCATGAATCAAAAGACACCTTTTCTTCAGAAGTGAGATGAAGTTGAGCATGTTCCAGAAGTTCCAAACACATGTTTTAGCTCAACAGGACTAGGACTTACATATCCTGAAATCACAGAGCAAGTCCATATGGGATCCAAAAAAAAAGAAGGTATGTGCTGGGTATTTCCTATACACGCTAGATGAAATTCAGTGAGTGGTACAAACATAGGGAGAAATAAGTAGCAGTCACTTGTCTAAAAAGCATCTTTACTGGACAATAGCTACCCACATCTGCAGGCTGAGCAAGGGCAGAATGGCTCAGCATTCAAGCCTATTTATGTTTTAATCTTAATTTTGTACTCTAGTAAGGGAGAGAGATAATTCTAGGCCTTACATGCTATGAGTGGTACATTGGTAGAGAAATTTAGGAACAGAGTGGCCCGAAGATTCCTTTTAAATAATAGATGGTTTTCAAAGTCTTCAGGCAATGGAGCAACAGCTGTCAGTTATTATGCTGATTGCATTGCCTGTGGTGCTGCTGCTCATATGAGGGGACTTCAATTTGCTCTCGGCAAATAGAGCAAGGGAAGTGGGACTGCTTGAGGGAATCATGCTCAGGAGCATGTTTTAGTATTACCTACAGGGCTACACCCTCGTCCACTCTCAGAAACATTAATCTTCCTTGCAGTCGAGGACCCACACTGTGTACAGCTTATTAAAATAATTTGCCCTGGTGCATATGAGGGGTCTTGACTGGCATGCTATAAAAGATGGCACTGTTGCGATGCCCCTCTGCACCTGATGTGAGTTTTAAGTCTGCAAAAGAGTTAGGGTATGGGTCCCACCTTATCTGAAATACATTTGCAATGTACCACAGATGCAGTTTATGGTGCATAAACTTAATTATTTTTTTGTTTTCATTCACTCCACACTGACTTCTTTGCTCTACTAGAAAACTGAACCTTATATCTTCTTTAAGTTGTACGAAAACAGTACCACTGGCCCAGATGTTTGGACTGTATTGTGTACGTGCACCTTCTACAATTCTATATTCCATGAACTCATGTGTGTATTCCATGAACTCATGTGTGTATCTAGAGTCCTCTGTGTATCTGCACATGTGCTGCCTAGAACTTCCAGGTGGTCTTATATTAAAAAGTGTTCCCAATATTATCTCCTTTATTGACTGTATTTTATATGCTGACTGTGCAGAATCCTTCCTCTTCCATCCTGTTTACTAAGTATCTGGAAAAATAAGCATATTGAAGGAAAGCAAGACAACTAATTGGAATTAATACAATAAAAATGAACAGAAACCTGAGATACTCTAACCATTCAACTGTGCTCTGAGGACATGTGGCAAGAATCTTCACTTGCCAGAAAATTAATTTTATAAAGAAAAATACATAAGTTCTACCCAAGTTGCATTACAGCAAGCATTTCTGAAGAGTGAACAATCTAATCATCCAGAAATAGAGTGCCCCCCTGGAAGTGTACTGGGGCACGTGCAGTTTACTCCTAGGGAAATGAAACCTGCTACTGGACTTGCCCCACATCAGATGTTAATTAGCTTTACATTAGGCCATTTTAGCAGCACTACCTGGTGCACAGAAGGATTAGACTAAGGTTAGACTTAAAAGTCTCTAGAGAGGAGAAAACTAGAAGATACCATATGAACAAGGTTCAGAAGAAGCTGCAAGAAGTCAGCTCAGGGCTAACACCAAAATCAGAGCTGTAGTTAAGTCTCAAGACCAGCTGCTGACCTGGGCTTTGACGTTTGACTAAAGTAAGTCTAGAAAACCCTGGACTGCTTGCACACTACTGTGTTGCTCTCCCAGCAGGTGTCTGCATGTTGAAAATCCCCCAAAGGGCGAGAGCAAGCGCATGGGAGACAACAGCAGACAAAGCTCCACGTGAAAATCTTGTAGAACTTCATTTGTCCAAAGGACTGGGGAGCAGAAACTCTAAATGTTTATCTGGTATAATCTCCAGAGCCATATCAGTTTACTACCTCTACCTGTATGCCCAGGGAATTTCTCTTAGGTAACAGAAAAGTAATTTTTTTTTTTTTTTAAATGGAGTGAGGGTCTAAGCAGCAAATTAAGTCAACAGTATTCAATAACTCATAACTACAGTCTGTTGGAAACACCACAGTTTAATATCATGCAGGGATGAAGGTTAGAAAGGTTGAACTACAGGGAGTAGTGCAGTGGGGCGCCGCAAGCATGATGATACTAAAGAACTGTGAATGCTTAACTGTGAGGACTTAAACCTCTGCATCAGCTTTCCCCAATAAAGAGCAAGTTCACTTCAGATTAGGGTCAGGTCACAGAACAGAGCACATTCCGACTTATGCAGAAGTACATACAAAATATGATGGATTAAACAGCTTCATAAGCATTTGCAAGCTCCAGCAGGAGCTCTCAGCACAGATAAAGGATTGCAAGTTCAAAAGGAATTATTTGCAAGAGGAGCAGATGTTCCTGCAGCAATAGATGAACAAACCATTAGCCCCAAATCAAATGGAAGACTTCTGCATTTGATACACTGGTTGCCAACTCCCCCCTAACTGAAAAGAGTTTACAGTGACTGCAGGAACTGCATTAGGAAACCAGAGGTAAAGTGACAGTTAGACAAACTGGAAAAGAAACAACTTAGAGTATTAGTAATACTGCAGTGACGCCCTGTTCAAAGCAACAAGTAGTTAACTTTACTTAAAAAGCTTAGTTTGATTGATAAATGTTTGGAATTAGTGCACCCTTGCGAATTGTTTGCTGCCTTCCAGTAAGCTCGGGTTATAAAAGATGGGTTTCTGAGAAACGTAACTTCATTTTTCTTTGCTTTGGAGAGTAACATTCTGGAGACAGACTTTGGAAATCACTAGTTTGTTTTGCAGCTACTGTCAGAATCAGCCAAGGAATGAAGACAGTCTCCCTTAATCATACTGAGCTACAAATTGCTATTATGGCAGCATGTCCTTCTGCAAAGGATGATTCAAAATTATACACCTATATTATATACATACGCTCAATAAAGAAATTCTAGCAGTGCTTCTATACATTTAGCAATACCTGACAAAAATGCAGCTTTGTTATTTGGAAAGAAAACTGCACTTGATCAGTAATTTGGCTCAGAGCCATCCCTAGTATCACTATAGACTGGGGGATGAAGGGATTGAGAGCAGCCCTGCTGAGAAGGACTTGGGGATACTGGTGGATGAAAAAATTGGACATGGGGCAGCAGTGTGCACTTGCAGCCCAGAAAGCCAACCATATCCTGGGCTGCATAAAAAGAAGCATGGCCAGCAGGTCAAAGGAGGTGGTTCTCCTACTCTACTCCACTCTCATGAGATCCCACCTGGAGTACTGCATTCCGCTCTGGGGTCCCCAGTACAGACAGACATGGACCTGCTGGAGCAGGTCCAGAGGAGGGAGAAAATTATTAGAGGGCTGGAACATCTCTCCTATGAAGAAAGACAGAGTTGGGGACGTTCAGCCTGGAAAAGAGATGGCTCCAGGGAGACTGTATTGCGGCCTTTCAGTAAATAAGGGGGAGCTTATAAGAAAGATGGAGATGGACTTTTTACCAAGGTCTGTAGTGACAGGACAAGGGGCAATAGTTTTAGATTAGATTATATCCAATTTAGGTTGATATAAGGAAGATTTTTTTTTTCTTTACACACACACAATGAGGGTGGTGAGACACCAGAACAGGTTGCCCGAAGAAGCTGTAGATGCCCCATCACTGGAAGTATTCAAGGTCAGGCTGGATGGGGCTTTGAGCAACCCAGTCTAGTGAAAGACATTCCTGCCCATGGCAGGGGGGTTGGACTAGATGATCTTTAAAGGTCCCTTCCAACCCAAACCATCCTATGATTCTATAAACTGGAAAGAACAGCCGCTATTAGCCACATTGAAAAGGTTGTCCCAGTGACATAACCACAGAAAACGGGTTTTTTTCTCATTTGCTTTCCTGATTTACAGTTAACACTCTCTTCACAATCCTCTCAAACAGAACCAGTGTAATGATGAATTACAAAACTGTCCTTATGCCATTTCAGCCTCAAAATGCAAAGAAACAGAAAAAAATTATTTCTGAAAAAAAGACATTTTTAATATATTTGGTATCAAAAGACACACTTAGTCAAGCTGAACACTCCTCAGTGCTAATAGCACTTTTGCCTTCTCTTCCTCACAGCACATTTGAAGTGAGCCACTGAATCAGTATAAAACTTTCTCGAGCACATATTCTCTCTCCCGTAGCCACACATTGAGACATCTGGAACACATTATTGCACCTGTAAAGTAGACTGTATACATTTTAGTCACAAACAATAATTTTTTTTTTGTTCTGCAGAGAGACCTTATGTTTTCCATTTTTCCTGTTTGACTTCTCCAAATATTTCTGGAGGAAAGACTCAAATATATAAACAGACTTATAACAAAGTCTTGAGTTTCACTGAGGCTAGAAGTCTGAAGGAGACATCACATCTGGCAGATCCACCAAGTGTTTGGGAAAGCCAACCTTCAGGCTGAAAGCTGTATTTTCATTCTTCCTAGTAAGTAGCTCTTCTTAATCATACAACTTCTTTATGAATACCTTTGTGTTCAGCATACAATATGATGAACAGCTATGTTCAAATTTTATTGTGTAGCAGCCACTGCTGGATATTCATTTCGTTAATCTCTTGGCATCATATTAATACATATCTGATTGCAATAGAACACCATGGTATGAAGTAATTTGAAATATTTAGCTGGAGCAACTTTTTAAGTCTCAGGGTATCAAAAAAGACAATCTGACAGAGCACTAGAAGCACAACCATTACAATCATTTTTGGGACCATGGGTATTTTGATCAGACAGGAGGAACTTGAGATTTTTCCAAGCTATAAAGAATCACTGCTAGGAACTATTGCAACTAAATGGAAAACATACTCTGCTATATTGACTCTTACTGGATCTCTCAGGTGGTTCTGAGTACGGAATCAGGTCCCATAAGCCTCTCTGGCATGACCAGAGTCAGAAGCACTGTAGATTATTAGACATTTTGGTCTAGATACATGAATCCAGATTTCCAAAGGTACTTAAAATTGGGTACCCACTGAAACTAGCAGAAGCTAGGCATATGCTTTGTCAGCACAGGTTTTTTTTCCCTTCTTAGAATTAACCACTGAGGAGCATTAAAACCTTGCAGATAATCTCTCAAAACATTATTAAACTGCAACTTGGCTACGAAAAGCTTTGTAACATTCAGGTACATTTTATCACAAGACTGAGATCATAATTTGATTGTACTATACTCTGAGACACAGTGATGATCACTACTTAAATATTTAGAAAACAAAGCACAGATTGGCTGATTTACGTATATGTTGTGATTCCTACTCACTGGGAAAAGGAAAATTCACCCCAGGATGAACTGGTGGACTAATTGGTGTGTGTGTGGGGGGGTGTTTTGTTTTTCTTTTTCATTGTTGTTGGCAAGATGAGCGAGTGCACAGTATACCAGATAGATATTTAAGTGGAGTTGTAAGACATTCTGAAACTCTGGTCATGCATCTCACAGCATATATGGGATACTAGTTTGAAAAGTAATGTAAAAGACTGCCATTTCACCATTATTTACTTCATAGCAGTGGACTTATCTATACACAGAAATCAGTGCTAAGCAAGCTGTGAATTTGCAGCACATTAGATCCTCCGTTGTAAACTTACACTGAGCTGCATGGAACCACTGTCAGGGCATATTAATGGTATTTCTAAGGGAAACCGATATAGCTAGTACAGTGTAAATTCGTAACTAGTAGTAACCACTAACTTCAAGGAGCATCGTATACAATAGTGAGCAGAGCATAAGTTTATATCTAGATGAAGTCTATTACCTTCCACATAGACAAACCCTTCATGTTTGTAAATACTTTGGGTTACTCTAAAGGAGATATATCTATCACGAAAAGTTACTAACCCACTTCCAGATACAGATTACTTAAGAAACAGCAGCAAAATACTAAATGCTGTGCTCAATCTGCAGAGGTGGGATGAAGGAACAAGCAGCACAACTTTACTGAAAGCTCTGACAAGTATTTTGAAGGCAAGACTGAGAACATTTGCTGTCTCCCTTGGCTTCAAGTCTCTTCCTCTTGCTTTGGCGGACTATGTACTTTCTCTGTTCCATTTCTGAAGTTGTAAAATACCTACATCTCTCTGATAACTGCTAGTGTTCTGCAAATAGAGGGAAAAAAAGCTGAGAGGGACCAAACCAAAAGCACAAACCACATCACTCAATAATTACTTTTCTGAGGCTAGAATTCTTCTCTTAAAATAATTCCGGAAACTCCACAGCTTTCTGACTACTTGGTGATGCTCAGCTTTTTAAACAATCAAATGCTTTGTAGTTTTGATTTACAGGTTATTCTCAGTCTTTGCCACCAATTACTCCTACTACCTCAACACATACTCAAAATTCTCCTTGGAAATGGAATTGTCTGATGTGATAAACACGGTCATCTTCAGAGGTAAATTTTAAACTTTTATCCTATACTTCCATTTTCTGGTCTCAATTTAAAATTCCATTTTGCAGACTTACACATCCTTCTGTCATTTACGCCAAGAACCAGTGCCAAAGAAACAAACCTAAGCCCTTCCTGCAATTCTATCAGCCTTTCCATGACTCGATTGCCAGAGAAAGGAGTTGAAAGAGCAGAAACTTTGCAAGAAATGCTGGTGTTATCAAAGCCTTAGGAGCTCTGCCGTTAGCGTTTGAAGGCATTTCACTTCACTTCTGGGACCTCTGTGTGGCCGTTATCTGATTTCCTACAGAAATCCTTTCAGTGTCAAAGGCCCCTCCTCCTTCGCGTACAGCTGTGTCACCGCGCTCGAAGTGTTTGAACTGAGGGAGAAACCGCAGCTCCAAACCCAGCACGCGAGGCCGCGGAGCGAGCACGAAGCCCGAGACCTCGCACAGACCCGGTGCCTGGCGCTGCCCGCTTCCTGCGAGCGGCAGCCGCCCCCGGCCCCCTCCGCCCCGGCGCCCAGCGCCGCTCACCGGGAGAGTCCCCGGCAGCGGCGGCAGGCCGGCACAGCCACCGGCCGGCGGCTCGGCTCCGCTCGGCTCCTGCGCCCAGGGCAGCGGCCCCGCCCGGCCCCGCCCGCCGCGCTGCCCCGCTCCGCCTCGCCTCGCTCCGCTCCGCTGCCGCGCTCCGCTGCCCCGGCCCCGCCGCGCCATGAAGGTGGGTTAGGGAGAGGGGGCGCGGGTGGGCGGCAGCGCGCGGTGGCCCTGCGCGGCCGCGGCTGCCGCCTGACGGGACTTGTCCTTGCAGACCTTCCTGAAGTGGCTGCTGGGGATCCTGGCGGTCGCCGTCGTCGTCACGGTCATCGCCGTGCCCCTGGCTCTGCTCACCGGCAGTAAGTCCGCGGCGGGGCCGGGAGGGGAGGGCGGCGGGCGGCTCCCCGCGGCCGCCGGGGCTCGGGCTCGGGCTCTGCCGGGCTCGGGGGATCCGCAGCCGCGACGGCCGCTGCAGCGGGGGGAAAGTTTTGCTGAAAGTTTGTGCTTTAGGGAAGCGGGCTGATAGAGCTGGAGCTCCTGGGAAACTGGAGGTACTTCGGCAAGAAGGTGCCTCACCGGGGAGGATGGGGGACGCGGGGGGAGAAGTCCCTTGAGTCCCGTGTGAGCTGATAAAATGCTAGTTATAAGCATTATCGTTTTCAACATTTTCCTTTCCTATCGCATCTGAAGGCTGGAGAACCAGCAGTAAAATTCCAGTTAGTCAATTTTCGAGGGTGTGTTGAAGAGATAAGATTATAGTCTCTCTAATTTGGTTTGTTTGCACAGCTTTTGTTAACATCATTGAGTGAAATTATATACCCAGCACAGTTACAGAGGTTGGAAAAGTAGGAAGAGATTTGGAATGCATTTTTGGACTCTGATCAGTTTGTACTTTCCGGGTTGTCCTTGTAGCTCTGGATGTTAATGGGAAACAGTATTAAATCCTCATCAGGCAATGCATTGCTTCCAGCTGGTAGGACAGAGCTGCAGGTTAATCTCTCTTTTTGTGTTCTTACAATTAACAGCTGATCAGTCGTGATAGGTAGCATTCAGCACTGTAAACTCTAAGGAAACAAAGTGTTTTCTGGACTAGACCTTTGGTGGTCTTCTCTTTGTGAGGTGCACCCCACGAAGTGTGAAGACGCGTATGTTGATCTTGACAGTGTGTTCAGAAACGGACACAGCAATTGCTTACGTGCACAGAAGGTTCTGGTGGGTTTTTTGTATGTCAATTAAAGAGGCAAAGCTTGTGTCACTAGTGTTCATACGGCGTAATGTACATTAAACTTTTTTGCAATTCAGCTCTGTCATTATTAATATCAAAGTCATTAAAAACTAGATTTTCAAAGTCCAGATATCTGAATTACATACCCTCAGGGCTAAAACTTGCATCAGTGGATGCTGACTCTCTTTTCTGTTATTTTTGGGCAGCTTTTTGCCACTTACTTCAAAAAAGCGATTTTTGAGGTGGCAGAAAATGCTCTTAGTTTCAGAAGTTGAGAAGAGCAAGAAAGAGAGTCTTGATAGCTTATCAGATGCATGTGTGCAGGCATAACACCCAGTGAAAGAATTCAGTATGCAGGCCCGAACTCTGCTGAAGAGTTGGTCTCGTCTTCCTTAATGTCAATGCTACGTCTTACTGAAAATCAAATGGCTTTTCTTCTTTCATAAATTATAGCATAGGAATCCTTTTGCTGTAGAAGTGGCTGCAATTTAGAATCCGTCATTGAGTATATAGTAAATAGATCTTACTTTAAAGGAACACTTCTGTTGGATGACATACAGAGTATCACCATGCTGTCAGCCTTGGCTTGCATCATTTTGGTTGTAAAAGAGTAGGGCAATGTGTCAGTCTTTTTACTGTTGGCTCAAATTAATGTGGGGGAAATTACCTAGCACACCCAGGTAGTTCACTAGGTCCCTCTGGATAAAATAAAGACTGAGATGGAGAGGTCCCAGTTCAAAAACCTGAATTCCTGTCTCTTCCCAAATCGGGCCAGCAGTAACACCTGAATAACAAGTGTGACCATTATAGTTCGGGAACTGCAGGGTGCTTTTGAATTTTTGTCTGAAGGGTGCTAAACAAATGTTTTCTGTTAGCTGGGAGTGTACAGGTGGTGCACATGTAATTAGCGCTTTATAGGTTAGAACACTTAATCACTGGCAGTTTGATTATATGGCTTTTATGAGCGACCTCAGGGCATGTGAGTCAGCTGAGGATGCCTGCTGGGACAGTACAGGTGCTGGACTGAGTACAAAATGAAAGGTGGCAAAATTGAGGGGCAGTGGGGAAGAGGAGGAGCTCACATGACTGTGACTGTGTGAAATCAAAGTCTGTTCTGGTAAAAGTCATTGTAATTGCAATCAAGCCTTTATTTCATCCCAAGGGTTCAAGCATTGTGCAGGGAGTGAAAATGATGATTACTGATATACACAGATGATTTCGAGTATGGATTTCTTACTGTTGGCCTGCTGCTCTTCTCCCCGCCATGCTTCTCAACGTACTTTCATTCCATAAGCTTAGTAATCATGCAGCACAGAATTAGTTTGATAAATGGGCTCCAGTGCTGTGAAAGGTTGTGAAATTTTGCTGCTCCAGAGGAGTTCTGGCTTGTTGGCTGGGCTGGAGGCCTGGCAAGTGGAACTTCTGCTTCTCCTCTTGCAGCCGTTTAGCATGGGCAAATACTGCAGACTTACATTTGCAAAAGGGTTCCCTAATTTTGGGTGCAGCCCTTCAGTATTTACCTTGAGGGTCTTCAGCCAGAACTGTGTACAAAATTCTATACTTTTTGTTTATACCCACTGCCTACTTTGCCACCTTATTTTATATTTAATAACCACATGGGGCTGCTTGCATCAAACAGTTTAATCTCAAAACAGCCTTGGGGGTTGTATTTGAAGTCTTTTGATGAAAGCATTGCTATGCTTTGAGGACCTATTCAAGAGGTGACTACAGTAGCAAGTGGTTACCCTTAAAGCATGAGAATTTTCTAAAAAATTGTGGTCTGTCTGCTCGTGATTCCCTTACCCATTTACTTATGCTTCACCCATTTTTTTTCTCCTGTAACTTTCCATGCAAAAGGCAGATTGAAACATCCAGTGGCCATACACCATTACCTCTTCTCTAACAGCAGTTCTTGTTACGGCCAGCTGGGCAGGAGGGCCAGGAGCTAGAGAAAAGTGTAGCCAGTGCTGAGAGCAGAAGGGAGGCAGCGCGATAGCTGGTATCGTTCTGCTGGCATGCACAAGTCATAAACAGCCTTATAGTGCGGGGTCCTATACAACTGTCTGGTCACAAACCAGGTTCCTTCACCTAGAGGTCTAATTCTCCCAGGGTGATATATTCACTAAATGAGAAGGCTCATCACTGTCATGGTTAGATGACACTATGCGTGGGCTTCTGTGGTCTTTTGATAGAAATGTGCCTAGCGGAGGCTGGAAAAGCACAGCAGGTGCTGGGGAAGTTAATGACCTTAAGGTGCCTGAGGGTACTCTGTGAGCCTGGTGCCTACCTGATGTGTTGGGTATTAGTAGTGGCTGGTAGAAAGCTACCCTAAATAGAGATAAGGGTTACTGGCAGTAGAAGTCCAGAAAGTTCCTGTTGTCATCCTGGGTTTGAAGTTGAAGAACGTTGGGACTGCTGAGACAGCTTTGTGCTTCAAGGACGCAAGAGAGATGAAGTTGCAGAGCTTCCTCACAGCTGTGTTAATGTGTAACTGGAAAGAAAAGGAAATAAAAGTCTCCAAATGGGTCTCATCATTGTTCTGTTGGGGATGGTCATATCTACAGTCTTTGCCTATTTATCCTATCTGCCTTCTGTCCTGAACTGAGCAAATTTCTGGCTGGGTGGTGTGGAGGAGTGTCTATTGCCAATGTCAACACTCTGCTTGCAGCTGAACAGTATGTTTAAAATACAGAGAGGCTTCTGGCTGGTATACAACCATCTTATTTGAAGACCTGTGCCACAAGGTGAATGAACCTGGCAGCTGTGATCTGTCACGGTTTTCTTGGGAATAAGGGATCCTGTGTGATTCCAGTTTCTGAAAGGCATTAGGTTTAAGGGTGTTTAGGGAGAAAGCTAGAAAATCTGTAAGGGAATTTAAATCTATGGATCAGAAATTGATCTTTGAAGTAGAATCTCCTTGAATCTAGATTAAAAAATTAAGGTTTAGATAAGAATGTTGACTCTGGGTGTTTTTTTTAGAGAACCATTATATAAATGGTGAGCAGTGGTTAATTCCAGTAACCTAGCTTCAAAGGACTTTAATCAAAACCATGGCTGAAATTCTCTCCAAAAAAGTTGTATGAGAGATACAGCAGGTTAATTACCATGTTGTGAGTATGCTGTAGACTTGTCTGAGCAAACAGTCTTTCAGCTTGAATCTGACTGTTCTAACTATTCTCTTTTCACCATGTATTCATGCACCTTGCTCTGCATTACAGGATCCTTGTAGTCTTCATGTTGCATGTGGATATATTACTTTTCTAGTTAATGAAGGAACAGATAGAGAATTGAAATGTTTTCCTGCTATATGTCCTTGACTTCTGTAACTGTCATTTAACTTGGTTATCTACCCTAGTTCAAATACTGAGTAATGTAATATTAAAAGCTTTACCAGCAGTGTATTGCTATCTGTAGAACACTTCTGCTATTTTTATTTCCTTGCTTTGCATGAGGTGGGGCAAATTTGAGGGACTCCAGAGCTATTGATTACAAAGTTAACGATTACCTCCCTCTGGGGAACGTACTGGGTGACTGGATGACTCCCAGGCCGTGACGCCTGGGTGACCTGTCCCGGGAGGTGTCACGGCGCTCACCCGTTGGTTATGGTCTCTCCTGGGTGGCCACTATCAGCCACTGGGAATCGGATGGGCTTCTGGGTGAAGTGAACCTTTGGCCCGACCCAGCAGAGTCATTTTTACTTTCTTCTTTGCTGGGAATCCATTTCTGTGCTCTAATTGTTGCATATCTCGGGCAATAACTGGGGGCTTGAGTGTAGGGGGGAAGGTTTTTGAGTGCTTTTTTACACACATTGGAAGAGAAACAGGGGAGAGGGAAGGTTTGGAAAAAATAGCCTGAAATGTCACTTATTTTTCTGACTAACTACTGAATCAGTCAGGTTTCCCTTCTTGCATCTCTCACGCTGCTCCTAAATTACATTCTTAGAGTGCAGATCATTCTCGCTCTTGTTCTGCTGTCACTTAAAAATGGTGATATTCATTCACCTTTTCTGATTTTTATCATTTCTCTATCCCTTTGTTTCTCATTATTGCTGAGCATCATGCTTGTACTCGTCTTTCCCTTGTTGTGGTTCTTCCAGTCTCTCTCTTGGTAGTGGTGAGCATGCAGTAAAGCTTCAGTTATTACTGCTTTTATAGATTTCCATCTCTTTTGAGTTGGTTACATAATTTCTTGCTCTTTTTTTATTACATACGGAAATTAGTAAAATGTGCCATGACACTGGGGAATAAACAATACATATACCAAAAGTAATTTGTCAACAACTTTAGATGTTGGTATGGTGATGTGTCATACCATAAACCTTACACAATAGTTAAATTCTTGTTTACTTTGCACCTTACACCTACAGAAACCGACTCAATTTTTCTCTTGAGAAAGGGTGACATTAAAAAAAAAAAAAAATCCAAAATTGAAACAAAACTGTTTATCAACTTCATATGACTGCTACTTAATAAAAGGTTAAGAGCCTTCTTCCCAGAAGGACTTACTTAAGTTTCTGCTGTTGTAACAGGGGTATTATGATGTATTATATTTCCAGTGTATCATTATGACAGTGGAAATATGTTTGTGCTGCTGGGGGTGAGAGTAGGATAGAGGTGAAGAGCTAGTCATTTGGAATTTTGAAAACTAAGTCTATATCTGAAATAGTCAAAAAAGAAAAATAGCAAGAAAATTCAGCCTTCACAGCCTCTCTGAGGAACCTAAGAGTGAAAGAAGCTGTTTTGCTAAAATATGAACATACATTGACCTGTATCCAATCTTCAAAGCCAATAAAATGCTCTTGAATGTCAACAACTACTTTATTTTGTCAAAATAAACCTGTTTGACACTTTTTTCCAAATGGAATCTGAACAAGAAGAACCAAAATGCAAAATTCAATGTATGTTGAGTATGTGTGGTTGGTGGCATAATGTGGATAAGTAAGAATATACTGGTAGTGGCCTATCTTGCAAATTAAGAAAAAACTTCAACTAGAACTTTTATGACTATACCCTTACAGCTTGGCGTATGTTTTCATATTCAGTTACTATGTGGAAGGTGTTGACAGAAAATGAAATTTTAATTTTATACACAGCCAACCAATCTTAATAATGGCCTGATTTTTAGTAATGAGACCTCAGCAAAATATGTATGTCACCAGGGGGAAAAACATTCATCAGTTTGGAAAAATCCCTAAACCTGTTCATCAGCCACCTGTCTTAAATTGCTCCTCCTTTTCTAAGAGAGAATTCTGTTGCTTTCTGAAGCCCTTCTAATTGAAAATGACACTTACTCAATTAGGAAGGAGAGAAGTGATATTCCAAACTAGACAACTGTGCATGAATATCAAATGCACACTTGTTCATAATCCATCAAATTAAATATTCGGTTAATACAGAATAATTAACCTGAGAAATTAATATTCTCATGGAAACTTCATGAGCAAGAAATCTGGACTAGTAATTTTTTAGAACAGTCACATTTCAGATGGAATTGAGCAAGCAATTTTTTTAACCTTTGCTGAGCATCATAGACTAAAATCGTTGTTTGTCATGGCTCTTGACTTTTATTGCAGCAATGGCTATACAGTCTGTATCTATATATAGAGAGATACAGGCTGTGTATATGCAATGTGCTGATTGTTTGGAAAAGGAGTAGAACTGTAATAGCTAATATAAGTATCTTCCTGTTGTGTTCCAGATGTCACATGTATTTAATCTGCAGAAAGATAACCTGCAAAAATATTGTGAGGTGCTTTTCTGTGTGTGTGTGTCCCCAAGGACTTTACACTCTTTTTCTTCTTCAGCTTAATGAAAGAAGAGGCCGTCTGTTTAAAAGTGTCTGAAAGACTGGGACTCTCAGAATTGATTGGAGCACGTTATTATCTTGGCTGAGCAGTCACCATGTCTGTACTTGGGTGTTTTTATCACTTGTTTTTATCCTAGGTCTTTTGATTTGTACTGGTAGTAGCAAAAAAAGAATATTTAGCCAGTTTAAATAGAAATTACTTCCCTTCTGGACTGTGTAGACTTGTATGAGGGTAGTTTTTAGGTTTCCATTTTAAAAAAAAAAAAAGGCAGGGGAGGAAGCAGGGAGATAATTGCACACCTGAATTTAAAAATTGTAGTCTTTGTTTTCAGAGGAAAAAGATCACAAAGACCACAAAGTGATTTTTTAAATTATTTTTATTATTTGAACCTTTCAGACTTTGGAAAGAGTAGCTTGTGCACTGCAGCTAGTAAGAAAGAAATATTTTTCATAGACATTGACTGCAGTGCGCTGGAGCTGATGACCATACTCATTAGCTTAACTGGGTTCAAAGTTTCACTTAGTCTTTTCATAGTAACCCAGTTACTTGGCTTTAATTTTACAGTCAAAATAGTAATGTTGCAGTAAACATTAAGATACCTTGGTGAAAAACACATCAAGAGAGGGATAAATATTTAACCAGTTATTTCATCATAAGCTTATCGGTAAGCATTCGTGATTTAATTTATTTTTTTTTTAATTAGACCTTCCCTGAAAATTTTTCTGATCCTCAGATTTTTTTTATTTGAGACATTTCTGAAATTTGAGCTTAATGATAAGCAGATGATTCACAATGGAAGGGTTCATGAACAGGAACAGCAGTATTACAGAATACATGATAACGTACAGCAGCCACTTTAATTTTAGGGTGTCTTTCAAAGTCTGTACATCTGCTCACATGGATGCCACATTTCATTCATCTGGACAGTCTTGCCTGTCCACCACTCTCAAACATAAACATGTATGTGTCTGCTTTGCATGACCCACTCCACAGTTGATGTCGGATCAATTAGCAGTCAGGGCTCTGTAGCAAAGTTCCCAGAGTGAACATAGGGGAGAAAGGCACTAAGATCGCTTCTTTTCAATTTTTGAGGACTACAAGTATGCATTTCCTGAGATAAGAGGGCCAGAGGTCTTCTGTTTATTTTTGTCGCTGTCAAAAAGGTATTTTCATTTACTTGGAGCATAACAGCTCCTTACTGTTACCTTAAAGTAAAGTACAGCAGAGAAAAGGCATCTGTAGTTTTTACGTGAGTTTGTTGAGTGATGTCACTGGTACTCCTTTATTTTATGCTTGCTGAATTTGTCTTGCAGTAGAACTTTAGTGCCTTCTCACTGCTAGTACTTTAGAGCTGGTTAGCTAAAACACATCAATAACCAGCAACAAAAACCCACTTAGTTTAGTAGTCAGGTTAAGAAGCTGGGATGGAACAATTTGCAGCAACATCAAAATCTGTCTTCTGTCTCTTTCTTTCAGAAAGTAACCCTGAGCCTGATTCACGAAGAACATATACTCTACAGAATTACTTGAACAATGACTATAAGTACAGAACACATAATTTGCAGTGGATTTCAGGTAATTCATTTCTACATAGATCATGAATGTCAAGAAAATGTAGTACCTTCAGTAAACACGTATCTTCATGCTGAGGTGACTACTGTATCCTGAAAAAAAGTTAAATTATTTAATGGTGCCATTGTATAAAGGTGTGTAGCTCAAAGAGTTGTGGGGTTTTTTTTTTCCCTTAGACACATGTTCACATACATGGCAAGCTATATTCTCCTACTGCTAAAAGAGTGTACTTACTTCTGTGCTTTTTTGTAGAAGCATGTTATACTCTGAAGTGTGTCAGCTTCCTGTGCATCAGGCTGTCACGGAACAGGAGGATACAGAGCGCTTTTCCTTTTGAATATGCCTAGTGCCCCAAGGGAAAGAGATGTCAAAAGGCAGAGGCTGTGAGCCCCAGGTCTACATTTTGTGAATGTTCTTGTGCTATAAGCATCTTTTCATTACAGGAGCGGGAAACACGACATTGACCAGATTATTTGAATTTTATTTCCTGCTTAAAAACGTAAGGGGAAAAGAGAAGTAACCGATGAGCATTTTACTTGTTGTTTATTAGCAGCTCTCTTGTCCTTCTAGGAAATCAGTATCTTCACAAAACAGCTAATGGGGACGTCCTACGTATCAATGCTGACACTGGAGCATCCTCAGTAGTCTTCGCGAATACGACATTAGTACGTTGACTTATATATAATATATGCAGACATTGGGAAAGATATTGAATTTAATACTTTGTTCTGCGCATTTCTTTGGGAAAAGTGCTTAATGTGTTCATTTTGCCCTTTGTTGACAGGATAAATACAAGGCAACCACAGTTATATTGTCTCCTGACCAAAAGTTTGCTCTACTGCAGTACAGCTATACAAAGGTACAAGTGCACTTTACTTCTCTGAGGATGAAACGGGGAAATAAAGGTTTGGGAACCACTGAGTGAGAAGGCGGTCTTGAAAGTAGGGATGGCAGAGGCTGAGAGGGTGTGAGGGAAGTGCAGGAGGATGGATGAATGAGATGGATGTCTGCAGGGGAACAGTGAAGTTGAGCAGACAGGAGAAGAGACTGGTGTTGTCTGTGAGCTTGGCAGAAGATATCTGACTGCTTGAGAAGAGAAGCTGGATAAAAAGTGGATTGAGAGAGATCACAAGGAGAGTGGGGCTGGATGGTTCATCTGGGGAGACAAGCTAGAAGAGTAGATAGGCATGACTGTCCAAGGAGTTGTGTGGGTAAGGAGAAGTGACGAGTAGATATGCTTGTATACATATGCTTATACATATATGCTGTGTATATATATGGTTGTTACATTGGGGTGTTAGGACATAAGAATTTAAAACCGAGGTGAATGAAAAGCAGCGTGTGCTTATAAGAGAAGGCTGTCCTCTTGCACTTGGAGTGGTCTTGGGTGTCCTTGTTCCCTACTGTCAGCAAGCACATGAAAAACCTCCACCATAATGTCTCATCCTGGCTTGGTGCTGAACCATGCAGCAAAGGTCAACCTACGTTTATGCCAGCTGGCATGAAAGCCTGGCTCTGTGTGCCGCTTGAGTACAGTTACAGAAACCTAATGGAGGCGATAATTTGCCCTACAGTGTGTGCACTGAGAAGCCAGTGACTTTGTTGTTTCCTCCTTTTTTCTAGAGAGCTGCCTGTTTTGTTTGTAGAAAGCTCAGTGCTGCCTTTGCAGTGTACAAATACTCAAGCCCTGTGTCGCTGAGCTCTGTGTACGTGTTCTGGCTTTGCAGTCCGAGAATGCTGTTCACACTGTGCCAGCCACAAGCCGTGCACTCAGTCATCGCTTTTTTTGCCGTTTTAGCTTCCTTGCTAGGTACTACTAAGCCAGTTAGCTTTTGTCTTTCCGAATTGCTCAAATTGTTTGACTTTTCACTGCATCATTAGTGGCCACAAAATGCCTTATATTTTTCCAGCCACCCTAGACATCCCCTCTACTCATGATTTATCTCTCTATAGTATTTTATTTGTTGCAGTTATAAGAGTTAATTTGATTTTAATGGTGAAGCAGGATCTTTTAACCTTTATATAATGGTGTGATTGAAAGTTATGTTATTATTAATCTTTATTGCAAGAAAATAGAGTAACAAAATGAATCATGAGGATGTAGACACTTCTTATGTAATAGCCATCTGGTTGTGTAGTACTAAGTTATTGTTTTATATCTTCTTACAAATCAAGAACCATCATAGAAGGTAGCATTATTGTAGCACGTCAACACCATGGGCTAAATCAAACCTCTTCAGCCCCACATAGTGAACACATTTAAATATGTCTGCATTATCATCATCATCATCGTCGTCATCTTTCTCTCTGTGAGTGTCCACAGAGTGGTACAGACTTCAAGAGGCGGGTTTCTGAGAGAAAGGGTTTATTTCTGTGGCAATATGAATGGGAATAGGTCACCCTGGAGCTGGAGGAACTGCTACAGAAATACTGCTGGGACTTGGGAGGACTACTAAACAATAAGATGCCAAGTGAAATAATACAGCATGGAAAATGAGACAGAAAACAGCACGTGTGCCAGTAAGGCAGAAGGAAGAGGATTAACTGTGCGTAGCTACGATAGTCTGCCATGTAGCTACAAGGATTTCTGAAAACCTGCAGCATCTTTGGCCTCTGTATCTCTGTCCTTAATCGGTCAGTGGCCTCCGTCATAGTATTTGATGACCCCAGAGGGGTGGCGATTCTTTAGTCTTTTCTTAAACCTTGCAGAGATTTGTTACCCTTGTACGTTCATTGTGTTCTGTCTGTCTTAAGCAAAAGCATGAGGAGGGTTTCAGAGGTAATTCAAACTGTAAGAGACGTGAATCCTGGCGAAATTTATTTTCTTAACATTAAAATAATTCTTTTGCAGTTGTGGAGGCATTCCTATACAGCTTCATATTACATCTATGATTTCAACAGCAGGTCAGTAATTTTTGCATACGAGATGTAGTTTTAACATTATTTTGCAATGAAGTGACATTTCACTCATTTGTCTTAGCTGCATTTTGTTTTTGTTTTTCCAGTTCTATCTTGGATGACAGACTACTGCCTAATGATATACAATATATATCCTGGTCACCTGTTGGTCACAAACTGGTTAGTAAAGATACGTGCAACTTACATAAACAGTCACTTTTGTACACATGACATGGAAGCTCAACTTGTATGTACCCTTGAGGTTTTGGGACTTTCCTGCTGCTAGATGAAGTAGCTGAACTAGTTTCCAAATTGACTACTGTTGCTGGAAAGACTCCAAAATCCCTCTGTGTGTTTTGTTTTGTTCTTTAATGAAACAGCCTTCCTGAAAGTAGTAGTGGCTCCAGTAGCCATATAACGCAGAAACGCACAGGAACTTCATGTTTTTACAGTTGCAGACAGTAGCTCTCCCTTTCAAAGGCCGCAGCATTACAGTTGTCTACTTAGTCATCACTGTGATTTTTACCTCCTTGTTACACCATAAGCAATGAAGTGTTGATGCGTGCATGTAACAGGGATTAGAGGATCAAAATCTCTCTTGTACTCTTTCCCACTGTCCTTTTCTTCCTCCTCGCCTCCCCAGTCCATGGCAATGGTGACAGCCACTGTGTTTGCAAGGCTTGTGCATTCGCTATGGTGAGCGCTGGATCTGACTAAAGAGCTATCACAGGAGAATGTGGTGTTTATTTATTCTTATTGCTTGTAGTATAGGGATTATAGAGCCCAACCACAGAAGCAAAAGATGTTGAAAAGAGCTTTCTGCATCACAGAGCGAAGCTGTGGAATAAAACTGTGTTGTTCAGTTGTTGGAGAGAAAACACGGGGGTGGTTAGAGAGGCAGGCAGGTGCCAAAAACTAGAGGAGTTCTGAGCACTGCTGAAGAAATGCACCATCTTTGCAGGTCTGTGAGCAATGCTGAGACCCCCATCAACGCTTTACCAAAGTACTGATGGCTTTCTTTGAAAGACAAATTAGTGAAAAACAACTCCTGATGAAGGAAGATAAGCTTGTCTTTCAACAGAAAATGAATAGCAAGGTTTTCAAAACTTGATACAGTAATCATGTCATTTATCGCAGTTGATTGGTTTTTGCGTCTAGGCCTGAAGTTAAGTTGCTACACATGATTTGCATTAGTCATTCAAGTTTGTTAAGTATCAATGATGTTTGGTGAAATGCAACTTTCAAAGGCAGTTTTTGTCATCTGATGTAAAAGTACATTTCCCACTAGATGAGGTAAAGGAAGGAAGTAGGATTTACTCTAACAGTAATTGTAATCACAATGATGTTTTGCAGGCATATGTTTGGAATAATAATGTTTATGTAAAAGCTTCACCAACAGCACAATCTGTGCAAATCACTAACAGTGGAGAAGAAAATAAAATTTTTAATGGAATACCAGATTGGGTTTATGAAGGTAACTATATCAAGCATATTTTACTTTGCATTATGATGTAAAAACTTTGTTTTATTGTAATTATTTTATTATAACTGTTATCTCACTTCTTATCATTGAAAAGTTCAAAATAATCTAAGTCTGTATTTTAACAGAAGCATGCATCCTTACCTGAGCTTAATACCTGGCTAGTGTGAGGATCCAAGAACAGAAATGAGTTCACCTAACTTGCAGCGTGTCACTGGAAATGATAGCGTGTGAATTAGCTTCATATGATAGATTGTAAGCATTGATCTAACGTCTCATTCAGAACCCCGACAAACAGTCGGCACTTTGGTATCTGAACTTCAATTAAAAAAAAATCCTATTAAAAACTAATGAGAACACTACCTAGGATAGAAGAGCCAACGTATCAATTATAACTTAAACACGTTTTCATCTCTTTCAGAGGAAATGTTTGGCACCCATTTTGCTCTGTGGTGGTCTCCAAATGGCAATTTTGTGGCATATGCAGCATTTAATGATACTGAAGTTCCTGTTATAGAGTATTCCTTTTATTCTGAGGACACCTTGCAGTATCCAAAGACCATTAGAATCCCATATCCCAAGGTCTGTGTTATTTATTAAACATGATGTTCTGCAGCTTCATTAAGAGAGTAGTCTCATTTAATCAGTTTCTGCTAATGAAAATATTGTCTGTCTCTCCTCAACAGCTTGCTGTGATTACTCTTTCTGAAGTCAACAGCATCTGGCAATGTTAAAGTATTTTATTATCTCCAGGGGAAAGCAAAAAGAAAAAAAAAAAAGTATGATTTAAAGTTTTGTTGTTTCACCAGAAAATTCTGAGGTCACAAGTAGGTGTTGAGATAAAAAAGCTCTTAGGGAATTAAAGTTGGTGCAAAGTATTTGGCAGATGTACATTGTGTTAGGGTTGTATGTGTTATTGATAATGGAATCTTCTTCAACTAATGTACCATTTTTAGTTGTTGGATGCTTCCTATATTGGGACGAAGGGGAAGAGTCTGCTGATGGAGTTTCTCTGCCCACACCTAAGTTCTTTTTAGCTGTCACAGTGAAGCCTTTAGTGCATGCAGCTCCTCCTCCTCCTCCCCCTTCCTCTCCACGTGACTTTGTGCCCACTTTTCGTGGCACAGTTGGCACTGGACTAAATGGTGTGAGTCAGAGTCCAGTACGCTCCAAACAGGTTCTTTCAGATACTCCACACGTAGAGGGTTTAATGTTTAATACAAGATTTACCTGTGTGAAGTTATTTGACATTACGTGGGATGTTGATTTAGCAGAGCGATGCAGCAATGCGCTTAAGACACGATACAAGTACAAATTACACTTGGAGTACAACAATTGCTGAATCGCAGTACAAACGTGGTTCTCATTGCTGCTCTCCATAATACGCTCACCACCACGATGCTGGGCGTCCCCATTGCTGGGAAGGAATACATGGGTTGAAACCAGGCCAGCTCAGGAAGATGTTTTCACTCTTTTGATGAACTGGGGCAGAACAGCCGATACGGCCAGCCGATCGCTCAGCTGATACAGCTGTTTGTCTGGTGTAAAAGCCACCCTCCGGTCCTCTTTGTGCTAAGTTCAGCTTTCTCTGCAGCAGCCGTGGTCGGTCACTCCCTACCCTTCCCAAAGCTTCAGGAGCCCATGGCCTTTGCCTGTCCCCTCGGAGCCTCCCCCGGAGGGGTCGCTGATGCTCGCGGCGAGCCGCTGGGCTCACTGAGGGCTGCAGGGACTCTGCCCCCAGCCTGGCGCCTGTGAAGAGATGCAGGTGTGGAATGAACTGCCAATTTAAATTGCACCTTTTATTACAAAACCCTTTTGTTTGGAATATTGCTGACTTCTGGAGATGAGTCAACTACAGCTACCGAACTGTTACGATGAGGACTTAACTAGTTAACTTGTGCTTCTAGAGAAGCAGCCCTGACTGACACAGTTACATTGCTGTCAGCACCTAGTAGCACTGCATTAGAAATAGTGGGTGCGTGCTGCAGTCACAGCTTTGCTTGTTGTATAGGCAGCTATTATCTGATCCCTTAATGTAAGGTATCAGTTTCCGTGAAGAAGCACTTTTCTGTCTGTTAGCAATGGCTTTCATTCACTGTTAGATGCTGTGTGTGGCACGTGGGACGAGATACGGTCAAATACTGCTTTGGGTACAGCAAGCCCTATGTAGTTACAAATGTTTCTAAATGTAGTAGTCTTTCTTATCTAGAAATACATAACTAACAGTTTCGTATAAAAAAAAAATACAAAGGATAATTTATTTATCGATCTTTAGAACTGCATTTAGGAACTTGTCTTTTCACATGTTTGAAGTTGGCTGGTTCTACCTGACTGTCTGTAGTAATTTCTTCGTCTGTAGTTTCAAACACTTATTTCACCAAGAATATTCTCTCTTCAAAAGTACAATGAAAAATTTTATTTTTAGGCAGGAGCTAAAAATCCAACTGTGCGATTCTTTATCGTGGATACCAAATTGCTTCCTGCTGTCCAGTCTGCTGAAGTTTTTCCACCTGCAGAAATAAGATCAGGGTAAGAAATAATGGTTAAATGTTTGCTTATTTCTTTTGGTGGGAGAGGAGGAGCTTTTATGTGTGACCACCCTATATTCAGTGTATATGGCAGTTTTTCCCAGTCATGCGGCTCTGGTAGCAACAAGATTTACCAGAGAAAATCTGCACAGAGATTATCCCTCCTAGTGATTATATATAGATGGCATATTCCATGTTATGTTATATTCAGAATGTGACAAGTTCTTGGCTCATCACATTCGGTGGAGTCTAACTATGGTGAAGTCATTTCACAGTACAACTTTAATATGAGCAAGTTTTGGTATAATCAAATTATAATATATGTATTCCAATTCACTGGGGGGGGGGGGGGAAACCAACAAAACAAAACCTTAATGGTAAGTGAAGATTTGATTTCATTGGAAGCAGACTCCTTGCTAAGGCAAGGTATCATGGTTGTCTTCAGATTTATACTTAAAATGTTTGTTTTCTTTGGAAACATGGTGAAAAACAGCACCTCTCACAGTAAATGGAAAATTGTATTTCTCAAAATGCCACTGGAAATGCACAACATGATATAAATGTATTTTGTAAAGAGCAGCTAAATTGATTTAAAATGCATGCACACAGAATTTGGTATCCCAGATCTTGGGTTTTGTTTTTTCTTTTTAACAGTATTGTGGAAATTTTTAGAGGTTTGCACTTACAAACATGATGGGTATGGAAGCACAGGTTATACTGATAAACTTCAGAAAAAAACAAAAGAGGTCTGTTAGCTAGTGCATAAAACCAGCATTTTGTATGCGGTGGCCAAAAAGCTGTAACTGGAATATCAGTGCTATTCCGTTTCCGTCCTCACCACAGCGTAACTAACATCTCTGTGTTAACTGAGATACGCAAATGTTTGAGTATGTTGTTCTTTATCCTTTCTCTACAGTAACACTGCGATAGCTAGGTGTTACATAGCTGTCGTGCGCGGTTTTTTTCCAGAATTTCTGCCTCAGAATTATAAGCACTTTATGTTTTGGTCAGTTCTGGTTAAGATCTCTGCTGTCTTAGAGTTATGTTTTACCTTTTTTGAACACCTAACGAAAGCTGAACAACGCTGCTGTGTGACCTGGGGAGAATAACCATCATCTGTCTTCCAGCCTTGTACCCATCTGGCTAACTCAGGCCTGAGTTGTATGGACTTAATCCATTTTTAAATGAATGTAACACTCTGTATCAGGATTAATACAGAGATAAATCAAGTCTTGAATGATGAGTGCAAGGATTGAAACTTACTCTTTCTCCCAATGGCTGATCCAAATAATGGTTAAGCTTCAGCATGTGCATTCTGCATACGTTGAGGTGGCCAGAACAAGTCTTGGGGAATTTCGCAAGAGCAAAAGTACATGAGTAGGAAAAGGCAAGTGATGTACAACGTTGCTGTCAGGTAGTTTTGCTCCTGGAAGCACAAAATAATGAATATTTGCACAGTATGTATATTTATACCACCGTATGACAGGAAAGGTTAATTTTTGTGGTGGAAAAGTCCATTTTTACTTCCTTGGAGCTAAACTCTGAGTAAGACTAAGTTGGAATTGGTGGCATACCTCACCCCACCTGCCTGGGCGGGGATTTCGAGGGCCAGTGCCCCTGCAAATGCTTGCCTGTTGCAGCACCATCCAGAGCTTGTTGTACGCGCAGCACTTGTACCCCCGCGTTTGAAGGGGGCCCAGCACACTTCCGTTTCAGAGGGAAAGTTTTACTATTTGTCAAGGAAAGCTGCCAAAATCTGGAATGGCAGCGCTTTGCCACATAAGATGGTAGATCAAACCTGACGCTTTTTGCACGAATGACCAGCATTAAATCCATACAGCGTTTAAACACCACTTTTAGCATCATGGGTACCGGGGGCTCCTGTTGGCTAACAGGAGGATGAAGGCAATGGATGCTTCTTGTCTGAAATGATCTGTCCTAAAAATAAGTCATCTTCAGAGGAGAGAGCTCCAGACGGTGATTGCAGGAATATCCCTTCTCAGCAGCAAATGAGGAAGGGCAATGCAACACTACTGTACTCTATACTTGACTTAATTGCAGCTTAGTTAACGTTTCATGGGTTGTTGAAAACTGAAGGTGCATTCCTAGTCTCTACAATAACCTTAAAATATTTATTATGTTGTTATAATAATAGCATAATAAATAATTTTTTTGTTTTTAACTTGTACTGTCTATCTTGTCTGATGGATAATTTGTAGTCTCCAGAATTGTTAACTTCTCTCATCTTGAAGGAACAAAATGTGGGGGGCTAATTCCCCTTTTACAAAACAAGGGAAACCACTATTACAGGCACATGAAGAATAGCAGTTTCATTTTATTCCAAACAAGCTCCTGCAGAGTGCTTTTATAATATTATTGGTCTAAAACACACTGTTTGAAGCCAGTGACAGTAGCAAT
Organism: Mycteria americana; assembly: GCF_035582795.1. Lineage (NCBI taxonomy): Eukaryota > Metazoa > Chordata > Aves > Ciconiiformes > Ciconiidae > Mycteria > Mycteria americana. Next base: position 24,846,087 of record NC_134373.1, read on the forward strand.
TAAATGACCTACCAACTTCCCGGTCAAATATGGATGTGAAAATAGACCTTTTTTAAACATGATTTCTAAACTGCAATCTAGAAATAAACCTGAAAGTGGTCGGTAACCAGTTGGCATATATTTTTAACCCATCCACGCTAATTGTAGTGTTCTCCCCCCCCTCCCCCCCCCCCCCCCCCCGATCACGAAGATATTCACTCTCATCACAAAATTTCCCACACATTTTTGTTAACTAGCTTAGGGGAAAAAGGGAACATGAACTTGGAACTAAGTCAAATGTGCAAATTCCGGTTAAAAATGTATACTTGCCTTGGAGGGGAGGTTTGTTTTATTTTAGTTCATAAGGCTTCCAGGAGATAGGAGAGATCTAAAATAAGAGAAGACAAGTACATCTAAGAGATCATAATGGTAAACAAAACCACTAAATTTTATGTGGTACCTTTTAAAAATTAATATATAGTAATATTCATGAAAATTATATATTTTTTTTCAGATACTCCAATTCTTCATGTCAACTAGTTGGTATTCTGAAGATGGAAGTAAAATATTCAAATAGTAATATCTGTTCTTGGTTTGATCTTTCTCTCCATTCTAACTAATGGAAATAAATATAAATTGAACAAAGATATGTATCACTCAGAAGGTGCTTACAGGCAACTGACTTCATGCAGCTACAGATAAAATTCCAAAATCTAAGGCCCATACAACTTAATACTTGGAAGAATTTCCTCTAGGTTCCCGTAGTACAAGGCCTGTGAACAGTCTGGAGAAGCTATTATTTCATGCATTAGAGAATAGTGATCTGTCTGTTAGAATTTAATTGCAGTCTTTCTGGAAACTATCTAATTCTTTATTGTATGAATGAAAATAAGCAAGGCATCTACTAGCAGCAAAAACAATTTGCAAAAAAAATGGCACAATTAGGTTTGCATCATTGTTTATTGTTGAAGAGTAGATTGAAATGAAAATAGCCGGATGAGTCTCATGCAGTGAATTCCTGAATGCTATTGTATAGTATGCTATTACAGAGAGGATTTTAAATATCTAATGCTATTGCTGTTTTCAGGGATCATTATTTGAGTGTTGTAACATGGGTGACAGATGAAAGGATCTGTCTGCAGTGGCTCAGAAGAATTCAGAATTTTTCAGTCCTCACAGTCTGTGACTTTGAAAATGCTACTGGAAGTTGGTCGTGTCCACAGGTAAGAAAAATGAGGTGGGAGAGTTGCAATGCTTGATAATGAAACTAGAAAGGAGTAGAGTATCTCTGTATGTTTATCTTTGTAGAAACATAGCCTGATGTAAAATAAACATAATTGTTGTGGGATTGTTTGTTTTTTCTTTCTTAGGAAAAACAACGTACGGAAGAAAGTACAACTGGCTGGATTGGCAGAGTGAGTGTTCAATTTCTACAACTGCCACATGCTAAATAACACTGATAATTAAGAAAATTTCATATGAGCCTCTTGCCGGTTGCAGTGCCTCTTGTGTGCAGGTCTGATCTCTTCACTTGTTGCATTTTACACGTATAGGAAAAAACGGTCTCAAACGGAGCCGCTATGCCACCCCGCTCCCGGTTTTGAGCTTTTGTGGGTATGGGGTTCTGAACTCCCAGGCTGGGCTGACAGTGCAGCGTGGCTGGAGCTGTAACTGCGTCCTCTGTGACCCGTGCATCGTGCTCAGCTTGCCGAAAAGCAGAGTGCTCCTTCCAGACTCCTTTCTAATGCTGACCTAGTGCTTTGGTAGCGGTAGGTAGAGGGGTGCAGGAGCCAGGATTCAGAATTCCCTTTGTTCTGGGGGAGTTGTCAGCTGTGCTGGTTTGGCTGCTCTCCAGTCTTCCTGCCACCTCCAGAATGATCTAAGGGATAAAACGTATTAAGAAGTGTATCCTATAACCTTTGAATTGCTATAGGAACAATTGGAGGAGAGGCATGGAGGCCAAAAGTCACTTTTGGCCTTTCAGGTTGCAGCGAACCGTTACAGGTTCCGCCCTGGGGTTTTATTTATTTATTTATTTCCCCCCACCCAAAATACCCATTGGAGAGAGCTGGGGACAAGATGCGTGTAAGTGACCAGATTAAAATTTTCATGCGCTTCTGCCAAACCCATCGCTACTGTCTGCATCATGCTTTCCAAGCTGCCTCTCAGTCCTTTTGTACATGGTAGAGAGTAGGCACCTAATGAACTACACAGAAGATCTGGGGGAAGTGAAGCAGAGATGCAAAAGTTCAGACTTGGAGGGAGAAATGAGTTTCAGAGTTTTTGATGAGAACACAGAGTACACTTTCCACTCCCGCATTTTCCACACACTGATTATGCTTTAGTCACTAATTCACTTTTGAAGTCAAAAATGAAAGTTTAAAGAAATGCAAAGAGGGAGGCAACAGCAGGGATGAAATCATCCGCAGTATGAAGATGAGAGATCAACCCACCTGCTGTCAAATTTGATATGGAAAGGAAGGCCTTAACGCTGACACATTTTGCTTCTCTGCAGCAAAGGCTTCACAATTAGACAATGTGATGATCAAGCTGCAGACTTTGTAAACAGTTGTGCAAAATGAGAGGGCAAAATGCGAGTCTGTGCCATTAAACTAGGTTGTTGGTTTTTTGTTTCTTTTAAAGAGACAACCCACATCTTAGGAGCTGTTGGAAGAAAAAGATAATCTCACTGTATGATTCCTGGGTTTGAGAAGGGAGTAGAAAGTAGGGAGGATTGAAGAGGGGATAGGAAAGGTCTGTTTATTCCTTTCTTTTATTCTTATCTACTTAGGGATGATAAAATGACACTTGACTGATAAGGGATAGGTTTTTATATATATACATATATATATGAGATGTATATATACACATATATATGTATATACAATTCATATAACTGTATATACAAACTTAAGTGAATTATATATGTGTGTAAAATATAGACTTATACTTCTCTCTTTGTATACATCTATAGTGTTTTTTTCTTTTTTCCAAAAATAGAGGTGAAATTATACTTAATCTAAGAATGCTCAGAAAAGCCTGTGTTACTGCATAAGGCTTCCAGGTCATGATCTAAGTTAGAACTTGCCAGTTGAGTTGAAGGAAAATCACACTTTGAAAAAGCAAGACTGTGATAAGGGAGAAGCCAGCAAAATATTTGCCAGGTTATTTTTTTGCAAAAATATTGCTAGGGAAGGAGAGATTGTGTGGAGCACGTGGGTTAGGGAGACTCAAGTTCTGTCACTGCTTAGTGAGTGACCAGAGGCGAGTCACTTCATCTTTCTGTTTCACTTTCCATTTCAAAAATGGGTATAACATCTCAGAGATACTGTGTTTTGTCAGTTGGCTAATTAACGTTTAGATGGTTTGGACATGTATCACAGAAATAACTTTTATTTCATTCAGCTCAATTTCATTCCTCTGTTTTTCTCTCTACCATGTGGAGCACATCCAAATGACAGTCAGAAGGAATCCATTCATTTCCGTCACTCCCAGTTGATAAATGGATAGTTCCTTCATGAAAACATCATTCCAGTTTGGGTTCTCTGGCATTCTGTAATCACCTACTTACTAGAAAAATTTCCTCTTACAAAGCAGCTTGTTTTCTTTGAAAAAGAGGGGAAATTTTTCACTGTGAAACTAAAAAAAAAAAAAATTTAAGAGTTCAAAGAGTCTTTTCACAAATACATGTTTTAAAATGCGAAATTCAAGGAAAACACGTATTTGCAATGTTTACATTGCTGTATGTTACAGCTGCATGTTGGCATTAGACAGAATAAAACAGTGACTTTAAAAGTGGATGCACATATTGTTTTGTAAAATGGTAGGAAACCAGGAACACCTGTAGGACTTCAGATTCGAGGGAGGTGGGAGTGGACATTGGTCATTACCAGTGCTAATACTCAGGAAATTCTGCTGCTTAGGGAGCAAGGAAGTATTTTAGTATGTTTACTTTTAGGGTAGTGGCTACAGGCTCTACCTACTAAGTCGGTAGGCAAAAATTTTGCTGTACGTTCAGTGATGCATTGAAACTCCTGTTTAAGAGATATGAAAACCTAAATTTATTATTTTGGTTTTGGAGTTCTGTTGTTTGCTTTAATAGACATCTCTCTTGTGTTCAAGTTTCAGCCATCTGTCCCTCACTTTGCACCCAACAATGCTACCTACTACAAAGTCTTCAGCAATACAGCAGGTTACAAGCACATCCATTACATAAATGGCTCACAGGTAAGCACTACGGTGTAGGACAGCCCCTGCTGACTTGTGTTTCTCCTGGTGACTGAGGAGCTTCACGTTCTACTTTTTTGCCTTGCCTTTTTTTCCCCTCCAGGCTCCAGTACCTATTACTGCAGGAAAATGGGAAGTAATCAGCATAGAAGCTGTAACGAATAACTTTTTGTAAGTATTGTAATTAAGGTACTGATTCGTATCAGGAGGGCTAGTAACAAGGGTCCAAGCAAGCAGGGAGGGAGAAGAGGGAGGAGGTGTCCTTTAACTCATTAAAAATCTGATCTAAACATGTAAGATAATCCTTTAAATATTGTAAGGTACTGTAAGCATTTTACCAAACCCAGTATGTTTTGCTTTCATAGATACTACATTAGTAATGAAAACGGTGGAATGCCAGGAGGAAGAAATCTTTATAAGTAAGAAATTTTTGCTGCAGTATGAGTAAAATATTGATTAATGAAAAAGAAATTTTAAGAACAAGCATTGCAAAATAAAAAGACTAGGATGTTTATAGTCCGATGTGGGATCCTAAATAGGATATTTAATTAAAATCAGTGTAGGAGTATAAACTGTAAAAACAAATATTTTTCTGTAAATTTAGTTAATAAAGGGGAATTGTGAAAAGAAACAACCAATCCTCAAGCAACAAACCCCTAAAGAAAACCTCTCATGCCTTTTTTTTTTTTTCCTACGATTACAATTCCAGTATTAATTGAACTCCAAATGTTAAAGTCTGCTTTCTCTACTTTTTAAGTCAATAAGGACTTTACTCCTGAATTTTAGCATATTTCATTCGGTCATCTTATTTAAAAAGCATACATTTGTTTAGCATAGTTAAAAAAAAAAAAAAAGTCTTTCATCTCTGAAATGAAGCTCGTCTACTTTGCAGAGTGCTCTTGGAAAGCAGTCCAATTTCTACTAAATGTGTTAGCTGTGATCTGAATCAAGAAAGATGCCAGTATTATTCTGTGTCCTTCAGCAAAGACGCACAGTATTATCAGCTAGATTGTCGTGGTGGGTATATCCGGAATTAATTGACATAAACATGACTCACTGATTAGTTGGGTGGGGAAGTTCACTCCATCAAGATCTTGATATGCACTGCGTAACAATGATATGTGTTGATATCGTTGGATAAATGCATTGGCAGTGGAAAAACATACTCCCTCCTAGGCTCAAAAGCACCTTGGCAAAAATTACAAGGATAAAATTTGATAGTTCTATCTATCGGTGCACCTGGAAGAGGTGCAAAACGCTCCCGTCTGCTGTGCATCTCCTCAAGAGGTGTATGGGGAGCTCTGTCCGTAGAAGGAATTCGGAGCAAGGCGAGCAACAGACTGGGTAAAGAGCAGTGTTCTATGTGTGGGAATAAAACTAAGGTAGATAGTGCTGTTCAAAAAAATCCAATGGATGTAACCATAAGTTCAGCAGTGGGACTGTAGTCTGTCTGTGGCCTGTAAGTGCTTCTGCTAGATAGTACAAGGTATAAATTAATCAAAGGATGGGAAAAATAAAATCTTCTCTAAAGTTTCCCTTAAATTGAAATGTATGTTGTTTTCTAAGATGCTAAGGTCTTCCTTGATCTATGGGCTAGAAGGACAGACAGACAGCAGAGAGGAAATTGTCCTGTCAGGTTGTAAAAACAGTTGTTTGAAGAAGACTGCTGTGGTCTCCGTGACAAGGCTTACTGATTTCCAAACCATGGTCCACAACCGATGGGTAGACTTTGCTAAAGAGTGGAAGTTTAATTCTTCAGTACCTCACTATCATGTGGTTCACCAGTCTGAATATTTTTATGGGATCCTGTGGCTTGAGCTTGGGCCCTACTAACTTAAAATCCAGCTGTGCAGACTGGAGGGAAAGGGGTTCCAAGCTTTTATGATTCACCCACTTCCAATTTCTTTACAAGGGTTGTGTTTTGAGACAGCATGCAAACATGAAGGTTTTGTGCTCTGTTAACAGGTCCTGGCCTGCCCGTATCTACTCTGCACAGAAGCAGTGATGATCAAGGTATGGGATTGTCTTAAAATATAATTTGTGTTGAGTCAGAAAATTGCACTGTAAATTTATTTTAATTTTGTTCTCATTGCTTAGTATAATAATGTCAGTTATAAAGTGTAAATTTAGTTTCAGATAATTACTTTAGTATAGTTAACCAGAAGAATAAATGATATAGCTTGGCATATGTTTATTCATAGCTTATTTAATATTATTTTACATTGTGCTAGAAAACAGTGAGTAATGTATCACTTATTTCCTGGATAGTTGTTTAGTTTTTCTGAAATTGCGTTTAGATGAAAAACAGGGAAACCAGCTTTCTGGTTACTAAATTACTGAAGGAAAACTATATCGTAAACATTGAATCTGAGAGGAAAAACAAAAATTGCAGTAAACTAAGACTGCAGTGTAGGTTGCCATCATCTCACATTGAATTTTTAAAGCGGTTCATAATTACAGAGCAATGCATTTCAAAATAACGTATTTAATCTTTGACTCTTACTAAGTCTGTTATTTAGTCCTCAGATACTTGGAAAATAACACTGAACTGGAAAACTCATTGAAAGATATTCAGATGCCTTCAAAAAAAATTGACTCCATTAGTGTAGGTGGATACAGTAAGTTCAAAAACATGTTTTACCCTTCTCTCCCCCTTTCACCAAGTGCTTCAAGATCTTCTGCTGAAAAGAATGACCTAAAAGATGGGTGTACTGGGGATCATTGCAGTTATTCAGCACTTAGAGGCAAGACAAGATTTTTTGTTTTGACATCTCCAAACATTCTGGTTTTTTCTGAAATCCCAAAAGATTCTTATCTAAAATATGCTTCTTCTCTAGTGTGGTATCTTGATGTTTTCATGATGAAGTGGCTTAACTCCTTTTTTCCTTGATAATTACCTGAAAAACAGAAGTCCCTAACACAACATTAAATAAATAAATAAGAGGAATGGGTGATGGGGCACAAAGCTCTTAAGCATTGTTGAATTTAAATTATAAATTCAACTAGGTCTTAGTTTACAGGTACAAGTCCCTTTAGTTTCTGTTAGCAGGTTGGAACAGTGGAGGAGAAGTTCAGTTATTAGCAAAAAACAGACACAGAACCTAAATGGAAAAGCTTGCAAAATCATTTAGGCTACATTTCAACAAGACCACCTTTGACTTTGTGTAGGGGAATACTTGGATTGAATAATCACATTCTTAAAAGCACGTTCACCCTCCAAGACTACCTAAACCTGTGAATACAGACTAGAACGAAATGCTAGAAAATGAACTGCTAATGCTTTGCTAGTGGTGCTCCTCTGAATTTGCACATCTGGGTACAGAAGTTTTCTTGGTGTGCTCCTAGGCTGAGGAACATCGGATAGACTGGCAGTGGGAGGCCTGGTACCTGTCTAAACTGTTCTTGCTCCAGTCTTTGCTACTAGCTTTTCTCTTCATGACAAACTTCCTTTTGAGAAGATGAATGAATATTCTTAATGGACTTATATTTTACAAACTGTGTTCAGTTCTTTCAGTCATTGTTAACTGTTCTTTTTGATGCCTCCCTCCTTCCACTGTTACCTTATTTATATAATAACTCTCTTTATCTTTGTGTTTTCTGTCTTTTATTCCTGTCACATTTTTACTAGGGCTAAAGATGAAATCTTCCAGGCAAGATGGAGGTTTAAAGATGTTCTTCATGCTATCAGTTGTATATTCATCTTTTTATTCCTCTTTGCTCTTACTACTTCATCTCTTCAGGGTAAAAGTTTTTGGGTAAGGGGAATCTATTTTTAATGTCAAAATAGGAGAAATAAATCCATTTATGTAGTCCTACTTCAAGTTCAAGTCTGCTCACAAATCCATGTATGTTATCAAAGAAGAAATCCACTCCCGTGACTACAGAGTACACAGATTATGCAAAAAAATAAAATTAGCGTTTTCATGTGTTCAATTTAGATTGTTAGTTTTTCAGTGTTTTGATGTCTTGCATATTCATACCTGGACAAATTTCTGTAAGACTTGCACTCTGGCTGTCACTGTGGTGCAGTCCATCAGCATTGCTTCATGCTTCCTTTGCAGCATCAGTTCTCTTAAAATTCAATTAAACAACAATTGTTTAATTGTGAACAATTGAGCCAATTGGTTTGCAAAACTTACATGGTGTGCATTTAAAATGTTCAGCTAACTCTTGGCCAAGCTGGGTGGAAAGAGTAACATGGATGGAACCGGAATCAGCGTTGCTTGAGAAACGATAGGTATTTGGATATGTTGCTGGGATGCTTTACAAACTGTCATGCAAAGCCTATCCGACAGGTTCAAAATATTTAAAATTTCTTTTTAGTGCTAGGAGAGAAATTTGAGTAGAGAAACATTTTTGAGCTAGTGTCAGATTTACCACTGTAGAGACTTACCAAGTTTTACACGTAAGCTTATCATGTAGAATAGCATTACGAGACAGCATGTTGAGTCCCCAAATTTTATTATTATTATTGTAGACATTCCAGTTCCAGACTTTCTGCTAACTTAGCTGTAAAACATTAAAAAAAAAAATACTAAATTAGCTAGGAACTTTTACCTTTATATATTAGGACAGTTCAGATGAAACTGCTTTTTAATTTTTAGGGGGTGACTCAAATGTGCTCTTTTATGAATTGCAATGCATGTCAAATTATTTCACTGGAGAACTAACCTAAGTCAAATTCTTTTTACTATTAGACCTGTGGTATCAAATGATATTGCCTCCCCATTTCGATTCATCAAAGAAGTACCCTCTGCTCCTTGATGTGTAAGTCTTCGAGTTACATGGCAATGTTGTGTTAATAATCACTTTCATCTATTTCAAATGCTCTTAGTAAGATCAAGAAACACAAAACTGGCATGTTTTCTAATTACTTCTTGAAGTAGTTTTAAGAGGGAATGAAAAAATGAGGTGAATCCTAATTTGTGATAGATTCCTGTACTATAAGATGATGTAATGCTTAACAACCACATATTTTGCTGGTGACAGTGAGGCAGATACAGAATGTATCTCATTTAAAAGCCAGGATGTTAGCGTTAGCTTACCTCCTTCTCTGCTCTTAGAGTTCATTAGGAATAATATTCAATGAAATTACATTCCAGAATGAAACCTTGAATAAGCCGTGTATCCTAAAGCTGAAGTAGCGAGTGTGACGTTGCATTTTCTCTGTGATATTTTGACTGTCAGCTGGTGTTGGCAAACGGCATCCTGTGGTCAGGATTGCATTTGCTGTTTTTTTCATAAATTCAAGACCATGAGCACGTGCTGTTTGGTCCATTCTTCCTCAAGCACTTCTGTTCATGCTGGTATGTTTTCTTCTAACTGGAAATTACTGAAATTTAGCTATTCATTAAAATAGAAATGTTAACCTTTTCCTCTTTTTATGAAAAGCTGACAAGGAAACTAGCTGTTAATTGTTGGATACATCTTTATATAATGTAATTTGGTAGCACTGTAATACTTCTTGATATGCCCATTGAACGTTTTAATGAGCAGTCAGTGCCCTGTGCTTGTTAAGACTTATTTTGGTTTTGATTCTGTTTTTATTGACTTACCTGCGCCTTTGTCAGGATCACCTCTGCTTCATGGTGATCTTGATAGCAGAAATTCCTTCAGCAGTGTCAGGATCCATAGTGTATAGGAACAAAGTTTAATATAGAGAATTCCTATTAGTTTTTTCTTTGCTTTTAAAACTGGGAAAAATGGGTTATAGAGCCATAAGAGCCACCCTTCCGTTCTTAGCCTGTTGAACAGTGGCTAGAGAAGAGCACTGCAAACAGAATTTTACCATCCAGGCACTTAGAGTATGATTTCATAGTGCTCAAGTGCTTCCGAATATTTAAAAAAAAAAAAAAGTTATAATTACAGTTTTGCTTCCTTTTTCTCAGCCTGCATAAGAAATAGTTTAAACTGTAGAGAACACTGATGAGACACTAAAAATGCAGAAAAAGGTCTTTTTCATTTTCCCAAATGAAGGCTATTTGTTGATTTCAGACTTTAACCAAATAAATAATGGGTAAATGGAACAGAAATAGTTAAAGAGCATCTCTTTGAAACTTAGATGACTAGACATGCCAACACAAAAAAGAATTTGTTTTGGAATTTGGATAAGCCGCTGAAAGACAAAATAATGAAAGTTTCTTATTAGAGCAGAAAACAATAAAACAAATAAAATCCAGTTTGCTTTCTTGATTAACAGCTGAAGCTTTAAAAAAGCATATTGCTTTTTGTGTCCAGGCAGAGCAGCCATTTGGAGTCAGTCAGTGATGCTTTTCTTGTTTGCTCAGTTTAATTTAAAAGTGTACCCTTCTTTAGTGGCTGAAAATTGTCAGCAATAATTGTATTTCAAATGCTTGATGCAAGAATACGTGGAAAGTAAAAGCCTGAATTCTGTGGCACTTTTCACCCAGGTACGCAGGGCCCTGTAGTCAGAAAGTAGATTATGCCTTCCGGATCAGCTGGGCTACTTACCTTGCAAGCACCGAGCAGATCATTGTGGCCAGCTTTGATGGCAGAGGAAGTGGATACCAAGGGGATGAAATTATGCATGCAATAAACCGAAGGCTGGGAACGTATGAAGTGGAAGATCAGATAGCAGCAGCCAGGTGAGCTACAGTGAAACGGTCAACACCTGCTCCTTCTTTTCTGTGCTTATTGTCTAGGAGAAAAAAAGGTGAAGGTTTTGAATGGTCATCTTGAAATTACTGGCAAACATAACTAAATTCTACATTAATTTTTGTATGGTGAAGTGTGTCATTTATGGGCCAACCATCATTTTATCCTTAAGAGAGAAGAGTTAATGCTGAAATAACAAATTTACCATATCCCTGGTTTTATAGAGGTGATAGCTGTCACATTAGCAGAAGAGCATGCTACCAGGGAACTTGGAGCTGGAAGTTTTACTCCAAGCTTTTTGCAAGTTTCTGCTGTGACCGAGTTATTTGTATGAACTACTCAGCCTTTACATCGGAGTTCATCTTTGTCACTTGGTTTATGCTTGTAGAACCTCAGTAAACCGAATGATGTCAGTATGAATCTCTCGGAATCACAATGAAGTGGTCTTACGGGGTTTGCTTTTTGGGATTTTAACATGTTAAGGAGTTTAAGCAAATAGCATTTCAGAATCTTTTTTTTTTTTTTTAAACCCTGACTGGATTTACAGGTGTCAGCCTGTCCCTTACTGCTCCAATGTGAGTGTTGCTCCTCTTTTTTTTTTTTTTTTTAAAAAAAAAAGGGCAAAAAAAAAAAGGCGAGTCAGGTGGTGATATCTAACCTAATACAGTACAAATGTCAGTGAGCATGGCTTGAGGGCTTTTACAGACCATCCAGGTTTTGGTTTTTCACATGCACAGATGTTTTTCTGAATTTCTTAGACACACGTGCCTGAAGTATGTATGTTTTCATATGCAGTCGCTGTGATGAAGTGGGAAATGCTTATTTGTGCAGTAGAAGGAGGCAGACATGATGGAAAATAGACACGTCTGTATAATGGCAGATACCTGCAATCCATTAAGCATTTAATTATTCTGTTTGCTTTTAGAAAATTTTCTGAAATGAACTTTGTTGATAAGGACAGAATAGCTATTTGGGGTTGGGTAAGTACTCAAATAAGTTTGGTTGGCTTATTATTTAATTGTAACAACTATTTGTTGTGCTGCCGTGTGTGAGAGGTGCTGGAGTACTTCGTGCGAGGCACCTCTGGGGTCACGGCACAGTCCAGTGACTGAACCGATGAAGTACGTGTCGCAAGTGCCTGTATACATTGTCCCTTTGCAAGCATTCAGGAGCCTTTGAAACACAAATTAGGACAACTAGCGGGATTAAAAACAATTTAAAGGGATACTGCCAAGTTCCTATGTACAAAATGAACCAGTATTTAAAAAAAAAAAATAATCCAAGTATATATTCACTAGTGTCTCTTTATATTAGTTGGATGACTAATTAAAAAAAAAAAAAAGATGTAAAACTACATGTGAACCAGCTGCGTGGCACAGTTGTTGTGTTTTTACTAGCAGCCTGAAAATATCTAAATCTGCTATATTGTTGTGCTTGGCTATGTTTTATTTCAGTAGTACTTCCAACCAGAGCCCAGATTTCTCTGACTTTGATGTGTCTTTAAAACCTGTCACAGTAGAGGGGAGTGTTTAATAGCATATACATACCCCCTCAGCTGCACGGCTAAGTGCGTATGTAGTGTTAGCGATAGCTGTTGGATTCGGACTCTGAACAGTTCTCTGTCCCAGCGTGCTCTTGCCCTGTTCTTTCTGGTGTCACGGGGAGTATTCCTGCATGCTCTGTTTAAGCATACTATGTTTAAGTATATGCAGGATTGCATGCAGGCTCTTGAATTAAATTGCTAGCTGAAATTTGGTCACTGCTGGTGACAGGCACCAGTGAATAAATTGCTTGATGGCAAGAGGATGATGATGGTGCCTCTAGTAGCTTTTCTTGTGGGGATAAACATCTCTCGCTCGTATGAAATCAAGTGTAGTAGTATTAACTTCAGTGGGAGGGGAATCCTTTCTACGGAAATGGAGGACTTAATGCATTCCCATCTTACTCCTTATGAGCTTCGGGATGAATAGTTGAAGAGCAGTCCTCTTTGGAGCTAGGTTGGGGTTAGGCATCCTGGATACTGAACCTGTGGGCAAACAGATTTTCTTTCCCTCTTGAGTTTTCAGATTGTCGGTGTCTCATTGTCAGCCTGTGACTACGTACGTTAATTTTGTTTGCCATAGGTTCGGCAGTAATATCTTTACAGTGCCCAGGTTAGGCAACGTACTTTTACGTGGGTTTAATTACTAAGTACCTGCATTACTTTGCTGATCCCATTGGGAGGGCCTAAGTATTGACGTTGGAGCCATGGGCTTTGAACTAAGATACAGTTCCATTTGCCTGTAATCTGGTTTCCAGACAGGAACAAGATCCAAAAATTGCTTCTCTTTTTGAATGTGGGTGGGCACATTTTCCTAAATAACCCCTTCGAACTATAGCGAGGGCAGTCATTTGGGCAGTCGGTGACATTGTTTAGGTATCTTGCTGCCTGGGTGCTCGAGCGTGTCAGATATTTACTCATCTGTGTATCAGGCTAGACCGCGAGTGAATTTTCTGCGCGTAGCAAGGAGTGTGTTGCTGCACAGTTCCTCCCACAGGCTCAGCAGAAGATCCTTCGCTCCCCAGTCACAGTCTCGCTCTTGACGCTTTGGAGGAGAGTTAGCAAGTGAGCTGCCGTAGGCCTGCTCTGAGGGAGTTGTAAATTTTCGGGTGCCCTGGTGCAACTACTCATCAGGCGCGTTGTGGGCCCCAGCTCTGCTTCCACCCACTCCCCCAGCACGGAGAGGGACACAGCGGTTCAGCAGTGTCTTGTTTCCTGTCTTTCGCTGCTGCCTACGGCGCTACCAAACACTGTCATCCTTAGCTGAGTCACAGTTCAGCGGCATTTGGGCCCCTTTTCCCCAGCAAGTTCTCATTCATCAGCGCCACAGCTGCCACGCGCTGTTTGATGCCTGTTTCCCCCACTGAGCAGGCTGGGTGAGATCTGACCTAAATTCAGAATGGAGTTCATTAATATGAAAAACGCTGAGCCTATAAATGTCTGATGAACCGTTTAGCAGATGGGCCCCATCCTTTTCTTCCCAACTAAAATAACAGCAATGTTTTCTTCTCAGTCTTATGGGGGATATGTGACCTCCATGGTGCTTGGCTCTGGAAGCGGCGTGTTCAAGTGTGGAATAGCGGTTGCCCCCGTGTCACGTTGGCAATATTATGGTATGTGATGGCTTCCTCGTTACAAGGATTCCCATATGTCTTGCAGTGCACATGCTGCAAAGTGTTGATTCATAGCGCAGAACTTTGATTATCTACTAGATGCCACGTAAATGCCACTTGGTCTGTTTTTATGAACTCGTGGGTACTGCATTTCGGAATTAAACCAATTCCCTAAATCTTACTTCCCATTTTAAAGTGTCAGATCCACAGTTCCAGGTAATCTCTTTAACCTTTAATGAAGGCTAAATTATTGTAATATTTGTAGTAATTTGTAATAATTGTAGTATTACTGTAATGTGCCTGTGTTTGCTTTCCAAAGCTGCCACATGTTCTGAGACCAGTACTGAGTGTCAGAAATGCATTGCTATCGGACTTGGCTTCTTCAAAATGTTACTTCACTTCTAAGAATGAACTGTGAGGCTTAACATTGAACTTGCATTGCAATTTACTCTCTCGGAGTAACAGAACAGGATTTGAATTGCCTTCGGGTTTTTTTTCCTTTTAGAGTATAAAATTTGGATTTTATAAATCTAATTAAGAATAGCTTGATGTGAGGAAAACCTGAACAAGTGGACAAGTCTGTACGTGCTTCAAGCTTATAGTGTATAAGGCTGTAGTTGCATGAGGCTATAAATACAGTTATAGGGGCCCTCCTCCCAGATTAAAAAAATTATATACTGTTAAAAATATAGTATGTGTTGGTACAACGTGACCACATTTTGACATTTTTCTGGTTTTGATTTCTCCAAAAACATTCAAGGGAAAGCTTTTCCTGGCAAACCTCTGCTAAATAAGGCATAATTTATCATTCTGCAACTAGCACAGGGGCTGTATAATAACATATTATGTGCTCTGGCTAATTCAACAGATCAAATCATACTGCCAGGTATTAGCAGTATTCCCTTGAGGACATAGGGATGTTTTCATAACGTTTTGGACATGAATATTGCAGTATGGCAGGAAATATTTTTTTTAATAAAGATCAGGATCTCTAAAATGCCACTTTTAGTTGATTAGCTAAAGGAAAGGGTTATGGAGGCATGCATATTCAACATCAAAAAAAACAGGGCGACAATGCTGATGAGAAGTCAAATGGACATTAGAATATGGCAACAGAGTGATTTGTACGGCTTAAAATAAAGCAGCAAATCTGCAAAAAAAATAATATGATATCATGCTGGAAAATATGTGGAAAATCAGAGATACTTGATTTTGACTATATATAACATAGAGCCAAGCTGAGTCCTAATCTAGTGCTACATTTTCATTTTACAGATTTTTAGTAGTAAACATTTAGATAAAATATCTAAGATTTTTTTCAAATGCTAGTCATTTACTGCAAGATTTTCAGTAATTTTCTTAGGATTACAGAAAGAATAACAATAAGGTAACATTGACACAAAGTACTTTATTAATATTCAGCATTCAGGTGTCCATGGCAACAAGAAGATTAAATATTCTGAATAATGATGGTTACCTACACGCCTCATTGTGGAAAACCTGTTTTTATCTTTTTTTTTTTTTTTTTTTTTTTTTTTTTTTAATTTCCAATATGCATTCTTATTGTTTGTATCAGTGGGTAAAATTTCTGGTAGACAGACAGACTGAAAATTAAGTAGCATATTCTGTTTTTTTGTTTTGTTTTTTAATTACAGATTCAATATACACAGAGCGATACATGGGCCTTCCCATCGCAAGTGATAATCTGAACAACTATAATGTAAGAAAATAACTTTATTTCATTTTCTGAAGTGTGTTGTTTCTTTTCTAAACCACTCTCTTTTTCTTTATACAGTCTAGTTCCTTCCCCATGGGAAGAAATAAGTTTGTTTCTTCTTTACAGCTATAACTGTTGCATTGTGCTTTTAGAGGCTGTAGTCTCATGCGTTTGGATTTGCATGAGGCAGTTCCTCCTTGCTGTATGGTGTGGGTTTTCTGTTGTTTGTTTGGTGTGTTGGGTTTTTTTTGGTTGGGTTTTTTTTTTTTTTTTACATTCAGTTCCATTTGGCTACTTTGCAGACTGTAAAACAAGCTGTAAAAACTGTTTTATTTTAATCACCAAGAAACAAATTTGTTTTAAAATTTAATATGCTCGTGGGCAAACTATGCTTTATCTTAAACAACATTTCCACCACAACAAATGTACTCCAGTTCTTTCTGAAATGTAATTCTAAAAAAATGGGTATTGTGTGAACTTTCTTGCTTTAGGAATCTGCAAGATTTTTTCAGGGAAAGCACAACCTCCTAAATAGTAGGAAACTTTGACAGGTAGGGAAGTCTGTCTGCACTATGATCATATTAAACAAATTGCAGACCAACTGAGAGCCAGCAGTGTCAGGGCTGGAATTTTGGCCCCATCTCCACGAACACAGGGTGTCCAAGGTTTGATCTAAAATGACGAATGTTTGCCCAGAAGTGAGGGGATTTCCAGGTGTTCTGATGGGACCAACATACCTGTAGGTTGTTTGTCCTCCTTACGGCATGATGAATTGTTTGACTTGCTCTTTGTGTGCCAGCTGCTTTTTGTTGCCGCAAGGGCTTTTTGAAGTCACAGGTAGCTGGGCATAGGGCAGAGCACCCCAAGCCTTCTGTAAGGTTTTGTTAAATGTCAGATCTAGGTGGAAATACAGTGGCTATTGGAGAACTGTGAGGGATCCGAGGGGTGGTACTTTGGGCCCTGGTTATTGGGTTGTTTCATAGAGGTGTTCAGCCATGGTGATGCGGGAACCAAACATGAGTGTTAGAGGAAAAGAGACGGGGCATCCTCTGGGTTGGGTTGGTAAACAGGCTAGAAGGCAGTTTAGCACTGATTGTGTCTTGATGCATTAAAAAAATAAGCGTCATGGGGGAAAAAAGGGTGGGGGTTGTTGCGTCAATTTAAGAGTATGGTAAAACATATAAATACATACATATATGGTCTGTTTTGACACATCAGTACAGTAATCTAGTTCTGTCACCTGCTATATCAGACGATCTGGTCAAAATTGAGGACAATGGTAGTGACTGCTGGAAGAGTTGGTACTGCGTCTGCCTCTTCTAACCAGTGAGCTGCTCGGGCCCACCGGGGACTGCCCAGCAGCCTGCAGCCGCCCGCCTGCCTTTTTCCAAATGTGTTTCTTTAAGGCAGTGGGAACAGTAGGAGGTCTGCGAGGTAGCAGTGTAAATAGAAGTTACTGTCGTCGTGCAGAACGAACGTTAACGCTCTGGGTGCACAAAGTCATTCACCAGCTTCACAGCACAGATGGCAACAGAGGACTGTTTAATCCTTTCAAGCCAGGAGTCGGATTTTCTTGGCACAGTATCCATTGCTGGCAATGGCCACGTTGAAACTGCCAGTACCAAAGAGCTAAAGGTTTCAAATGTGTTACTCAGAGGACTAATTGGGGAGAATGGTGGCTGGATGGAGGAGGGGTAGCTGCACAGATCAGACTGTCACACTTCACTGCTGCTCCTAGAGATAGGAAAATGCAATTTAAGTCCTCGTTTGTTGTTAAAAGCCCCAAATAATGTATTACTTGGAATTTACTTTTCCATATAAACCTGGAGGGGTGAGGTAGTTGGAGAAGTGAGTTTGTTGCTTTTCATGCAGTGTCAATGGAAGGGTTGTGGGATTTTGTTGTTGCTGAAGACCCTTACTGACTTCAGCCCAGCATGTTCCTGGCTTACAGCCCCTTTGTTCAATGTCCCACTCCTAATAGCCAGCCTCCTGGCCCCTTATCGCTGAGGAGAGCTGTTTTCTGAACTGAATGTTTTTTAGCAAGTAAATGTAAAACATGTACTGAAAGCTCTCCTAGCTGAAGCTGTTAAAGCATTTTTGAACTGTTAACTTCGTACTGTCAGGTTTGCATGCTGCATCATATATTCTCTATCCTACTGCATCCGCTCTAAAGCTGGCTTGAAAAGTGAAAGGTTGCATAAACTCTGTACTGTGTGCCCTAATTTAAAAGAAATGGGACTGTGTACACGCCTGCTTAGAGAAGGTGCGTGCTGCTAGGCGCCTTCCTAACGCAGAGAGTATTATTAATGACTGTGAATATATACTCAAGAAACTAGTTGTGGTAAGAGGGGTACACCCTACCTTTGTATTACTGTGACATTGGGTTTCACATTTATTGAAGGAAGAGAATCTGAGATGTTAAATACTCTTTGCCAAGAGTCAAGTCTGAGGGATGACTCGCACTCCTGTAAGTAGACTAATTAGGTGTGATCAGTGCCTTTTAAGGTAGTTGTGAACTATTAAAAATTAGAGCTTTGTAAAAGAAAGGAGCAAGCATGGGTGGAGCTCCCAATGTAATTGTGTAGGGACGCTAGGCTGAATGGCAGAGAAGCTGTCTGCCCAGGAAGAAATGTCCCTGATGTAAAAGACTTGAGACTAAATCAGGGCAGAGCTCTAGAGGTCAGATGCAGTAGCCGTGTAAAGCATACCGAAGAGACTGTTCAACTTGTGAGAAGAGTGTTTTGCAGTTCACTCTGAATTTGATATGCTTTTGGCAAGTGTTTGAAACAGTCATAGATTTGGCAATCTTTTTCTAGCAGATTTGAAATGTTCAGTCCTTAAGAAGAACTGCTGCATCATTAGGTTATGCAAAACAGGGTACAATTTTGTAAATATGCCATCTTGTACTGATTTGACATTTGTTCTATTATCTGAGAATATGCTAAAGGGAGAGAGACCTTCAGTTTCAGCCAAACCTTAACTTGTTTGTGGAGTGCTGATAAAATGTTGACTGCTGTGTGATCTTTACAAAAGCCAGTTACACTCAGCAGGGCCTAATTCTCAGTACTTGTACACATTACCTTTTCAGAACCTTTGTCCCGGCAGTGTAACTGTGAAACAGAAGGGGTAAATCAAGTTGTATTTATTTGCTGTCCACTTGAGGGTTGTTCAGCTGATGTAGCTGTTGCTTTGTGCGGTAACTGTGCCTAATGTCAGATTGCCCCCTATCTCACAACCTTCTTTTTTGGCAAAAGTACTGTGTTTTAGGGAAGGGACTCTTCGTGTTGAGTATGGGTATAGCAAGTGAGACATCACTTGCAAGTGGCAAAGAAACCCTGAGAAAATATCTCTTTTGTGTATTCCTTCTTTCTGAAGTATTTTACAAATAGCTTTATTTTGTTTATTGCTTAGAGGGAAAAAATAGTGACATCCTTTTTCTAAAACTGCTTTTGGAAAGTCGAGTTCTCAGAAGTGTAGCTCAAGTCAGGCTTCCACTCGCAGGAGGTGTGCTGTCCCTTAAACCAGCACTGATTTGCTGCAAGAAAGCTTACAAAGGCGATCTATCAAGTCCCGTTCTGCACATGTGGAAAATGATTCACTCAAAGGATATTGCCTGCTTCTTTTTCTTTGTTTCTTTTTTTCTGTATCACTGGGTCATTACTTTCCGAATTGTTCTTTTGGTCGGGTGCTGTACGAGTGCTCCTCACTGAATCCAAGTCCTCTCTCCAGATTTTGGCACTCTCGTACCTATCTGTTCTTACTCCATGATACCAACTCGTTTCAATGGATAGTGTCATGCTTCCAGTGTGCATGCATTTCCATATATTAGATGGGATTTCTGGTGCTCTGCAGCCTTTTGCATCAAAAGAGGGCGATTACAATGTTATGGATTGGAGGGTGGTTTTTTTTCTCTGCTGAACTCGTTTTTTAAATTTGGTTGAATAACCACAAAGAACTCATTTCACTTATGAGAGGGTTGTGGTACGGTGTTCTGCCATGACAAAAGGAATTTAATATTTACGCTTGCTTTAAAGATTCATGAGTGTATAAGAGATGTAAGGAAATCGGAACACTTCTGTGTCTTGGTAGTATAATGTATTTGACTTTTTGGGGGTACTAAATGCAAATCCCTGTGCAAGCATACAGCTTTAGTACAAAGTGGGGGAGAAAAAAACCAAAACACCACATTCTTTTGTTCCTAATTTTTACTATTTTTTCCTTGCCATAGTAGCTTTTAAGTTGCTGTAATACAGAGAAAACTTCCCCAGGGATTCAGTCATTTTCAGCAGAGAACCCCTATAATGTTGCTAATAGAAGGAAATTTCCTTCAACATATTTTTGCCCCATTATGCTGGTTGTCTTATCAAGCCTAAAATGTCTTGTTTTGTCCCTTTTCATCTTCCCAGGCAGAACACTATCCTATTCCCTTTCCTTGCCCAAATTAAAGATCTTATATGCAATCCCTACTTTCCTCGTTCTTTAGTACCTAGTCACAGTAGCAAGCCCGGTGGTTAGTAGGTTCTAGGGAATATGTTGTTACTCTGTTTTAAGTTTCTTGATTAATCTTAGTTGGTGATTATTTTTTTCGTCACTGTATTGTGTTTCACTTCCCAAAATGTAGCTTGACTTCTATTTATAGATTTGGTCTAGTGGTTTTTTCCTTCGGGCATTTCTGTATCATATTTGGGGGAGAGCATAGTTTCAAACTTCTTGTCAGGCATTTTTACTTGAGACTGATGAAATACTAGCTCTGACTTACCTACAGGTAAACCGTAGTGTACACTGTGGTGGGGAAGGTAACGCATGTCGGCTCTGCGCTACCTACTCCTCGCTATCATAGGGTGCACTGTTGCCATGGCAACACTTTTTTAACTTGTCTGCAGTCGCACAGGAAACCTATGGCAAGTGGTGTGCTGCAGGCTAACAACATGTTAGCAAAGCATTAAATGTGTATCTGTCTTGCTCACACAACTCTTCCCCTCTGGAATTGCCTGTTACTTTGCAGACATAACCCTTGGTAATAATTGCAGACCGGTGCAGGATGGTTTGGGCGCGCGCACAGTGCTGTTGGATAAGTGAACGCGCTGCCTGGGGGGGGCGGGGAGCAGGGGTGGTTGTTTTTATCTGAAGGACCCCAGACTGTGTCAACAGGAATCAAAGTCAGCTGGTAGCAAATCATCTTCTAACAAATAGCACCTTTTTTCTTTTTTTTGCTTTTCTTTAATTTCAGAGTTCAACAGTAATGGCCAGAGCTGAAAAATTCAAGGAAGTTGAATATCTCCTTATTCATGGAACAGCAGATGGTGAGTTGCAGTTAATTAGACATTTTAGTATTACAGACAGGTTCGCAATTCTACTACTGACAAAACAAAAGCATGAAGGGGCAAGGCTGTTACATTTACGTCAATAAAATAATACTGCTTTCTGCAACTAATTTGTGTTTCAGTCAGCAGTGCTGGGGAGTCTTCTGTGTTCGTTGTTTTGCTTTTCCCCCAGAGTAGTACAGAAGCAATTTTTGTTTACCTTTTTCCTCTCTTTCTTCCACTCTTCAGATAATGTTCACTTTCAGCAAGCAGCGCAGATTTCCAAAGCTCTTGTTGATGCTGAAGTGGATTTTCAGGCAATGGTACGCTTCTGTTTTGTTTATCATCATACAAATGGGTTTTTATTATGAGAATAATAGCAAACACACCCTGTTGTTAGGTATAAATCAATTGCCATCTTAAATGAAAGTTCACATACTTGCATTTCATGTTCAGTAAGTGAAACTTTAACATAACGCACCCATGTATCTTCTGTACAAGAAACAATGTAAAGCAACTCCTTCTCATATTTGACCCTGTTTACCTAACCTTTCATTTTGTTAAATTTTTTGTGTTCTCAGACAAACAGCCAAGCCAATCCCAATCTTTGCATATACCCAGAGTCCAATGAATAGTACCTTACAGATAGGATATAAGGAAAGGTTAACTTCAGCTAAGTCCAAGATAATCTGTCCATCACTTTTGGTGTTTATTGAACTTGCGAGTCAAGTAGTTACGTGCTGCATCTTAGGCTGTCCATGGAAACTCTTAAAGGTGCAAGCTCTTCCTTTCCTACCTTCTCCCAGCCCTTGGGGAGCAGTGCTGAAAAGGATAAAGTAGAGAAGGAAACCAAATGCACCAGTGCATGGTTGTCCTTCAGCCAAACTTGCAGGGCTTTACCGGGTGCAGAGATCAGGCACCTCTTTAAACTGAGGAGCTGCATCTACCATGCATGTGGATGAGCCGTGTATTCATTTTGTATGTTTAGCATGAATAGATGGTGTATCCCACACACAAAGCAGGGACAAAAGTGTCATAGCAGCTTCCTCCCACCATCATGTCTTTGCTTCTATGCTGAATTAGCCTCAAGCTGGGATAATTTTAAATGTCTGCATGTTTTTATGTCTTACCATGTTTGATTTATATCATTTAGATGTAGCTAGAACTAACGTTCTCTGTATTTTTCTTTCCTACAGTGGTATACTGACAAAGACCATGCCATCACTGGTCAAGCACATAAGCATATTTATACCCATATGAGCCACTTCATAAAGCAGTGTTTCTCGCTGCCCTAGCACCAGCATTTTGGTTGTTAGTGATGGTACTTCTCCAGAAAACTCTCTAGCTAACATACACTGAGCCAGTATAAACTTTTATGAATCGATAAGGGTCAGTTCTTGGGATACCTGTGTGCACAATGAAATGCTAATCTTTATAATGATTCCTGTTGCCAAGCAACTATTGCATTTTTATTGATTGTGTTTAATCAGGTCTTAACATCACCAGAATGTAGGTATGTTGCAGACTTCTGGAAAGCATGGTACTTGCTTGAATCAAGTTGATACTTCAGTCTAAAAGAAATAGTTCAGTTTCTGTATCAGGGTAATGAATGATGAAAATGTCACAGAGGAACCAACATGGAGATCAGTTGAGGAATAAAAATGATAATGTTTCCCACAAAAAATAAAATGAACCCTGTGATCATTTCTGTGCAAATACTGATAAAACTTTAAACAGATTTTGCAGAAATTACCTAATGCTTGATCAATTATTATTTTAGAAACTGTATCAGGAATACTGCAGAGTTAATATTTTCTCTGCAGAGTGAAACACTTTGTTTACTGCAGTTCCTTGTGTTAGTATTTTCTCTGCAATCTCTTGGATTACAATTGTAGAAGTCTTGCAAGGAAAGCACGTAACCAGCTTTCACCAAAGATTTTGAATGCCACCTATTCAAACCAATGGCACTGAATTTGTTTCCTATCATAGTACTGTGATTTTTGCTTCCTTCATAGTCAAAAAGGCTGCTACTGTGGGAATCTGCACTGGTAAAATCTTATCTGGGAACTCTAGCAGCCCACCATTGTTTCTCTATGGGACAGAAAATCTTTTTTTTTTTAGAAGTTTCCTATTTACTGATGAATAGGATATATTCCTTGCACCTTGTAATAAAACATTACAATGCAAACTAGCAGTCACTTAAAGCAAGGGCTAGACTGTAACTCTCATGTGAACATGCTATTTAGCAAACCTGCTTTTCCTTGCAGCCTACCAGTAAATTTCTGCTTTATCTTCAGCACTCCGGGTAGGCTTCTCCATCTGAAGATACTAGTTTTTTTAATTTCACATAGATGGAAAAGATGCAACCCACTTGTACTACAAACTGTGCTGCTTTAAAATAATAAAGACATTAAGTTATGAAAGGAGGTGTAGTCTGTATCATTGAAAATGTTGCTCAAGAAACGAACTCCTAGAACTTTACAAAAAAATCAATCAATTTTGAGAGAAACTTACAGTGACATTTCTGCTTTTGTTTAATGGTATCACGTAATGGAGTGTGACATATTATCTAACACTTAGCTTCTTGATATTAGATGCCAGCATGTGACTGTATATGTATTGTGGGTTATTAGTGACATTAGGTGTGAAAGCAAAAGTACTCATACAGACAGATAAAGTATGGGGGAGAGGAGGAAGAATGTCTTGACAGTTTGTGCAGCTTGTCCTTAAATGAGAAATGAGAAAGAAACCTTATTTCCCTGAGGTGGCAAATAAGGTTTTGGTTTCACAAAGAAACCAAAAACTCCTTGACTCACAAAGTAAGTTTTTTAGGGAAACAAACTGGAGATGGGTATTACAAATAAGATCTTGGGCTCAATGTATTAGCGATTCTAATGTAGACTGGCACCACTGTTAAGGTTCTGTAGGATACAGACTGTCAGTTGTTTCCATGAGGTTTTAGTATCCATGTCTCTGATTCTTTTGACTCAAGGGAAGGAAATATAAATCAGTACAAAGGTAGAAAGGTAGATCACAGCAATACAGATAGATAGGTTATAAAAAAGATGATCATTACGAACTTCTGGATGGCTTGGGTATGCAAGGGGCAAATAGTTGTGGTTTTGGTTTTGTTTTTTTTTTTAAATGTTATCACTCACACTGTCATATAGACAAAAAAAGTATTTCTGTAATCCAAAAACTACATTAGCTAGGTCTCATTAAAGTATTCCCTTAGTGTAATCAGAGCAGCATTTAAAAAAAAAACCCTTTTAAATGAAACTAAAAATTATATGGTCTGGGTAAGTCTTTCATTAAGTAAAGATGCAGTTCTCTGACCTACCTTACTGATGATAGCATCTCACTGGGAAACTCTTCTGTACTTTCAATACATAGTCCTGTTTTAACTGTCTTATCTGTGAGGCATAACAAAGTACAATGCTAATTATCTTATACTTCTTTGTCTGGAAAGCAACTTCTAAGATATGCTGCTAATAGAGCATGATGCAACTTTTAAAACAACAAGAAAAAAAGTTTTATTGCTCTAGTAAGTGTCCTAATAAACATCAATTTAGTGTCCAGTTTTCTCTCTGGTGGATCTTCCTCAGCTCCAAAAATAATGCAGACAATAGAGCTGCCTCAGGGAACTGACAACTTACTTGAATGTATGAGCACAAATACCTAAAACTAAGGCCACAGAAGAAAGCCAGCTCATTTCATTAATGTACAAAGCCAGCACTAGGAACCAGTTGTGCCTGAAGTAGTGCCACATGCTAGAGTTAGTTAGGCACCTACCAATTACTTTTTTTTCTCTGTATTTTTTTCCATGTGAGATGGATACTTAAGTTTGTTGTACAATACACTTTGTGTATAATCTTAACAGAAGCAACTGAAGCCTGAGGTGTGACTGTTCCTGTTCTCAGGCTGGGAGGCTTCCAGTCTTTGGTTTAAAAATTGGTGAAGAAGCTCAAAGGGATTTAATAAGATGGAGTCAATACTTTAAGTATTGGGTTTTGGCAGTTGTACTAGGCTTTAAGGCCTAAAAGTTTTTCAGTAGCAGAAATTTAGGGTCCTGAGACTAGCAGAAGCTCCCACAATAGGCAGTAGGCTAAGCTGTTGTTCAACTATTAGGCACTTCAAATACCGTAGCATGGAGGAATTTTAAATTGTATGACCTTACCTATTGACCTTTAGAAAGACCCAACTACTCCTGGCTGGTCTGCATCATCTCTCCCAGGAGCAAGGAGAACCAGTTCATGACCAGTAAATCGGAATTTAATTCCCACTCTCTTCCTGGAACAGGTCAGTTATGTGCCATCTCTGACGGCGCACTTACTTACTCTTACAGTCAGACCAAGTAACCGCCGCCATCAACTGCACACAGCAAGCCAACACTGATAGCACTGCACGTTTCAATGAGATTCCACTTAGAAATGGAGCAGGACTGTGCTCTACAATTCATTAATTTGTGAAGCATATTCAAGTGTCAGGTAGACATTTAAAATACCGTATCATATTGCATACTTGCTCTGGGTTTTGCAGCGTAAAAATAAAACTGAAAATTAGTTAGGATAAATATTTATTTTCACATAACATTTTCTTAATTGTGAAAAACACAATAATCTATTCACATGTACACATAAACTTTTGTAATAAATTACATCCAAGAAATTGACTAATTTTGACCAGGAATATGAAATTAGAAGTAAATGTAGCACTACGTTTGCTTTATATTTGTGTGATTTCAGAATGTTAAGATTAACATTGGAATAGCATTTAAATTCACACAAGAACAGAGTGACTGTTTTAAAATAAAACCACTCTGAAATACTGAACAGAAATACAGAATGCCATTGAATACACTGATTTCTTAATATTCTAAGAGTTGGTCAAGTGAAACTAATACATTTTGATTGTATACATTATCTGTAACAAAGTCAGCAACATATTAAAACACCACCAGGCTGCTTTGGGGACAAACCAGTATTGAACTTCTATACTAACCTTAAAACAATTGGAATCTTACAATTTATCATCAAGTACACAAAACAAAGCATTTAACCTTAATGCATCAGCATTTTTTTTTCCTAAATTTACAAATACAAACATTGAATTAAATGTAAATCCTTTGTGTCCATTAGATTATTTTTTTTTCCTCCATAAAAATGGCCTTTAATGGGCTTTGATAATGCTAAGTCAAATATAGAACAGTGACCCTATTAGTTTGCAGCAAAATGCAGTTACTGTTTATGGCTAAAGTAGTAAAACATACACACTCACATGCACAAAAACATTAGAAGGAGTACTTTAAATGTGCTGGATATGAAAAGATATTCACATGAGGTCTATGGAAAGTTTATCATATTTTGGAAAGCTGGGGAATGTTAGAGCCCTGTAGAGTTGTTATAAAGATGACAAGACTGTAATTCTTATTTGTAGGATTCAAAGTAATAGCGTAATAATGAGAGTTAGCTTTCATTTAATCATTTAAAAAATTATCTTAAAAAAATTTAAAAATCAGTGAATTCCAAATAACGCAATAAAACTTTTGCTCCACATCTTTATTAATTCAATACCTGATCTCGCAGTCCTTGTTTTACACAAAAGAACAGCTTGAAGGATCAGGCAGTAACAAAACCCATTATGAAAAATGTCTTTGTTAACGACCTTTAAGCCACATTTTACTTGGGCAATGTTGATCTTTTAATCAATACATACTTGATGGAATAATGAAGAGCTGTAACAAAACCAACAGCAGGATACCCATTTAAGTATTATACACAGTTCATCTCTGAAATTAAGAGGTTTACAGTTGTTAGTAAAGAGAGGACAATATAAATATGCCCTTTATGTGGCTGTATTTTAGGCAATAAAGAGGAAAATCATTGGGCAGGTGATACAACTGCATGTGGGGTATAGTTTGTATCTACAAAATTTTCCCTATTATAAAACAATGGATTGATTAATGACATAATGCAGTTGTTTGGCCTACCACGGCAACATTCATACAATACAAGATAAGATACTGTAATCACAGATTGCATTTTAAGAAATACCGTACCCATGTTTCACAACAAAGGATGTGGTGGTGTTTTTCAACTAAGGTGAGAGAATGTTTTAATATATATTTTTAATATATATTTTTATATATATATATATATATGCCTATGTTCCAGTTACATACAAATTTGAATATTAAATACACTGTATTAAATCAAGGAAAACTTCACAAACACAGAATCTGACCCTGCAATCCTCATTGCAAGAGTAATCCATGACTTCAAAAGGACAGCTTGAGGAGGAAAGGATTATCCTTGTTAGTTTGTTCACAGGGTCAGATCAGTTGTTACTTTAAAAACTTCTTTAATGTTTGCTTGTCAGTTTGGGTCTCCTGAAATCATTTACTCAAGTTAGGTGATTTAAAAAAAAAAAAAAAATTGGAACAAGTGTTTTCAAGTTCATCTTGAATGAAGATTATTAAGTATTCTCACACAGAAAAAGTAGCAAAATACAGTACAAACCTATTAACAGGAAAGTTGAATTTGAAAGAAACTTTGTTTGTTAAATTTATGATACGAATACTGATAAATGGCCAGTATCAGCAAAGAACATGAAGATTTTTTGCATTGGCTACTGCAGACTTTTACACAGATAGTAGACGACGTAGACATGTAGACAAGGTGAAATGAGACAAATATTGCACTACATTACCTGTGCTATTTTGAGATGAAAGACAAAAGTTACAAGGTCAAACCATTTATATTTAGAGGTTGTGGCACTCCTTTCATTTGCTTGTAAAAAAATTAATTGAAGAACAAGTCATAGACAAGTCTCCCGGTCAACACCTTTCCCTGAGTCAGCTTTCTTCTCTTTTCTGATTTCAGCACTAGGAAAAGAAGGAGAAAGAGTTACAGCAGCACTATCATATGTATTAATGATCTACCTGAAAACCAACATTGCACTAATATTTTAATTAATTTTTCATGCTGCATAGCACAAACTGGGAAGCAAGTGAAAGTTTCTGTGCTGAATGGTGCAAAGACATCAGCCAGCATTTTAGTGACGAGGTAGGTAGAGAACTTAAGAAGTACAGACAGACAAGTCAGCCAGCATGCAAGCAAAGATAGCCACTTTTTTTCCCTTTTTTCTTTTTTTTTTTTTTTTTTGGCAAATACAACTGTTAATTGATTAAATAATGGTAGTGGTACAGTTCTCAGACAATACTGGCATTTTCTTAAATGGCACAAACAAGAGGTCACAATAAGTATTTCTTGACTTTAAAATGTATTCTGCTGCTCAATGCACATTTAGAAGGAATGTTTCTGAACTAGAGCAGTGCAAGCCAATTTCCAACTAATATTTGGCTTTAAGTCTCGATTGGGGAGAGCAGGAGAAGGCTGTGGGGCTGGGGAGTGACAATATTCCCCATCTGGAGATTTATACGTACTTCCTCATGTAAACATTATAAGGAAATAACTTTTTTTTTTTTTAAAAGCCTGGAAGCTCGTACAAAAGCCATATCACTAAGAACTCTGAAGCAGAGTTCAAATTTGGATTCAGCTTTTTTCCAGTTAAAACATTGTTGATTTGCCTACAGAAAGCAATATATGTGTAAAGCAGATGATTTTTTTTTGTGAAGAGGGTCCTAATTTACAACAGCATAAATAAATAAAAAGTCATGTTCTCGCAATGAGTTTCAATCACACTATGAAAATGCAAAGAGGCTTCCACAACACAGGCAAATCAAGCCTTCAACAAAGAGTTGCAGGGTATCTAAAAAAAGAGATAGTTCTGAGAACAAACCTGTATCAAGCACATAACCTACCAGGTTTCATGGGAATAATTCCTTAACTAGAATGAATGAGAAATAGGCTGAGTTACACAAGGCTTAAAGAAAGCAAGATCAATTCTTAAATTCTTAAGGTGATTCATGCACAATTTTACAATCATCTGATATTTTTCTTCACATAAAAATTGCTTTAAGGATACAATTCAGTTCAGCCAAAGCTTACTTCTATGCCTATGGCAGCTTCCAGAGGTGTTAATGGAAATAGCTAAAGAATACCAACTTCTGCCACTTCAACTGCCAAATCTGTCACCTTCTGTAGAACAGTGATAGAATTGGGTACGTTACACTTTCTGCACACAAAGGGTATGCAAACAAATTCCTGGGGGGTGAATTTAAAGTGCAGCAGTACAGCAGGCAGAGAGTTACCTGTGCTTAGTAAAAGCAAACACTGAGGATGTGGTGTGTGCCTTACAGTCTATAATATTTCCACGTTTTAGGTGCCTCTGTGATACCAGGAAAGTCTTCCTTCTATTTAGGATTCACATCTCTGAGCATCTCCTGCAGATGTGGGCTTTAATGCCTTGAGAAATTTGAAAAAAAAAGCACAAGTCCAGTCTTTTACCAAAAAAACACATAACTGGTGGATCTGTTAGGGACTTGGAGCTCTTCCTCCCTACCAAGGGAGCAGTCTAACAAGCCCAAGAAGGAAGGTTTGGGATGTGGGATTTGCATATCTTCAGGTAGCGAAGGGAACTCATACCATCTACAAAGTGACAGATGGCTCTTTCTCCCATACTTTAAAAGACCAGCTGGGACTACCTTCTATACATGGTCAGATGTTCTGCATATGTTTTGAAATTGCTATCTGAAGGGCTTAATATAAGCAAACCCAGGAATATTTAATTACATGTACCAAAGAGGGCTATGTTTCAGATAGGTGCCTTGGTGTTCGATTCTACCAAGCAGACTCAAAAGCAGACCTTTAGGTCCCTAGGAATTTTAATAATGAAAAATTAAGGTTGGAAAATTGTAAAGTTAAAGTGCCTCTACGGTTAGGCAACCGTTGACTAAGTAAATCTCATTTAAGTCCCCTCTTTAGACACTTGCGGCAGGGGAGAGCTTATGATAGATATTATCCATGCATCAGGCTGAGAAGTCGTTTGTATAAACCCTTCCTGCCTAAAATCTCTCTTTAGACATGATCTTAGTTTATTATTGGCCAGTCTTTCATTGGCCAAGTCAACTCAGTATTTAATTAGTACAAAGAACTTCCACATTTTATGTATTCCAGAAATCACCCTATGTTGTTAATTGATCAGTGCCTTACGTAAAAGGCATTACATGAAATCATAGTATAGTATCATAATTTAATTATCCCCATTTAATAATATTTTGGAATATTAGTATAAGCAAGTAGACCTGACAACAGGAAAAGGAGTACTAAACACTTCTGTAGCTGAACTTCAAAAGGCATCAGTAAAATTAATTTCAAAACAACGTGATTTTTTCCCCCCCTGTGGTAAGATACCCTTCACTGAAGGGAATTGTGTAATGTTATACTGGTGATCTTGATAATTTGCAAAAATTATCCTTACGGCTGCTACCATTCCAAGCTTTCTTTTTTCTCAGTACTTACCTAGGATTGAATTATATCTCCATGTAATGATACATGCATTTAGGAATATAATGTTTCTTTATCTCTGCCTCTAATATTATTTAAGATTAATGTTGTCTATGGTTTTGTTTATCAGAAAGCAAGCCTTCCAGGTTTAAAGTTCTTTGAATCTACTTCTGTCTGGGAATCTGAGACAAGCTAGAGCACATGAAAAAGCAGGATTTCAGATTCTTTAAGAGGTTGTTCTTTTACAACAGGATACTCATACCTAAAACCATAAAACCTGTGGTCCCTTAGTTCCTTTTCACCTGAGTCTTTGTTTTCATGAGCAAAGATACAAGAACAGGTTGAAAATTTGCTCATTAGAAAATGAGTTTCTATTTTACTGCAGTGGAAAAGCCAAATCATCTTTTACCAATGTTGTCTGAGCCACAGTCTATGTGGATGCTCTTTGTTCAAAGGATCTTTGAAAAAAACAGTACATGTTTACATAATCTATCATACCATCAAAGCAAGCAACATCCAGCAGAAAAATTATAACTACTGCATACCCAGTGGCTGTGAAAGTACCACATCAGTTTCTTCTCTTTCTCCAGGCTTTCACAGCCTGGACAGCAGAGGCACATAAGGTAAGAAAACCCTACTGTACATCCTCCTCCCATGCACCACACTGATTTCACTGTTACAGGATCCTTTTTCAGCCCATGTGTAGGGTGGAAGGCAAATCAGAACTACACTGCTATTTTGACTGTCAGTGAAGTAGCATTAAAATGATCACATTAGTGGGCTGTTCCATGGGTGTCTGAAACGAAGATTCTCTGGTCATCAGCTGTTCATCTTGTTTATGCTGTTTAGGGAAAGGAACAACACTGAAAGGCAGCATGCCATTTTGGGGTGACAAAATTTAAAAAATGTATTTCACTACAAAATTTCTTCTCTTACTGCATCTTTTCACCATAAAGCAATGACCAGCTGTTTCAAACATAGAGCCTGTTTTGAAAACTAGATTTAGAAATGGGCAGAATATAATTTTATATTTTAAAAAACTCAAAGAATTAATGAAAAAAATCTAGGAATAAATGAAATCTAACATTTAAATATACTACATCTACAGTTTCTATTTTTAATACACAATAAATTTCAAATTTTAATATTAAGGACTTTGATGAAGACATTTTACATTCCTATTGGAAATTTCTTTTCATTCTGTCTCCCCCAAAATTACACAAAGTCAAGTCATTTGGGTTCCTAGGTGACACCACTTTGAATTGGAAGATACAATCAAGGAAAAGGTTGGGGGACAGGGTCTTACCTTTGGGGAATCAGCTTCTAGAGTGATTAGGAAGGGGAGCTTATGACAAAAATGTGATATAAAACAATTAAGTAGAAAATAGTTAAATTTAAAATTTGTGGAAACAGAGGAAAATCTCTCTTACAATCACACTGTGCTTGTATTTAGTATTTTCTTATTCCCATAATAACTCTGTAGCACAGATAAAACATCGTTGCTTCATTTTACATTTGTACGGACTAAAATTTAAAAGTATTTAACTGTTTTGACTACAAGTGAAGTAGGCAGCAAAACAAAAAGAAGTGATGCAATCTTAAAATTATTTTCACTCCAAATATTAGTAGATCATATTCAGAGTACTGGGCTCTTCATACAGGTATTTCCAGGGCAGTGATGACCACTTCTTTTTCAAGAGGAAAGAACAAAAGCAAGCAGAACAAACACAACAGCTGTTGTGCAATATCCAGGTGTAGGTTGGTGGTTCATTACACAAGCATCAGGCATACTCAACTTCATTTTCCACTGTAGCATAACTAAGTAGCATGCAAATATTTGTGATTTTTTTTTAATAACTGTATATAGTGAATTTGTGTTTTGAGCTCAGAATATTATGACTGGACACAAATAAAAGGAAACCTCAAGAAATAAAACTGCAAGATGCTAGAAATCCTTCTCATCCCTAGCAAAATATACTAATATTGGTTTGGCACCAATACATAAAGTATAATGTAGTAAAAATAATTAAAACCTTTTAGAAGGAAAGCTTGACTCCTTATCTTTTGCATTCTCCGAGGATATCAACAATGTCTTCCACACAGCAGTTTTTGCCATTTCATCAGAAATGTTTATCACAGATGGGTCATCTCTAGGCAAGAATAAAAGTAAATACACAACAGAACAATGAGCAATCAGTCTTTGTTACTTATTAACTCTACAAAAGTCCTTGAAAACTGATAGTGATGACAATAAATAAGGGCAATGTAAATTAAGAAATTATGCTAAACTTCAAAAATCCTGAAAAAGGACTTAAGTATTCTCTTAAAACATCTTATCACTTTTTTAGCATTTTCCTCCTCCAACAGCAATTAATCACAATAACATCAATAAAATACATTGTTTCACTTCCAACTAATAGACACAGAAAAATGAGGAACTGTGAAATTAAATATTGCCCAAGATCTCACAGCATGCCAGTGGCATAGTTGGATTAAACAAGAATCCTAAGTGTTCCTAACAGTTCTCAAAGACCTTATACTTTGAAACTCCACCCGCCTTTAAAACAATTTTAAAAGCAATCAAACACCTTGACAAAGTCAAAGATTTAAGAGTTCTAATAAGAATGCCCCAATTAAACAAGCTAATCAGTAGCTTTAAGCAGCATTTTGTAGCCATTATGCCCTTAGCTTTACCTGGATTGCTCCAAATATGTATTTATACACTTAAGAACAATAAAGTCTTAAATGTCTTAAGAGCCTGCCTGTACATTATTCCTGACTTCATGGTTTACATATGGCTTGACATTCAGTAAGCCCTCAGTAAACTTGTTTTCAGAGTGTTCTGGGGAACCACTTTATCAACCAATGTCTTGACTCCTCTTTTTAGCTGTAGGACTCTTACCCTTACAGTACAGAAAGTCAGATATTATCCAGGCAACTCTACCTAAGTAAACACACTATAAATCAATATAGATCACACCTCAAGATAAACTGAGCTAAGCATTGCTAATATAAAATAGAACAAAAAGGTATGGACAAAAGAAGAAAAAAATCAGACCATTAGAAGTGTGATGAATCAAAAGTAAGAAATAGGCTGGGATTTTTCAGACACACAGACAGTTATTTGCCTTAGGAGACATTAGGGTAACTTTGTGTTAAAATATAAGAGGAGGCCACTCTGAGATAGCATTCCTATGAAATCAACATTAATGCAGAGGTTACTATCAGCAGACATTTCAAATCTTTATTAAGAATTTTCTTTCTGAAAACTGTTAATGAGAGTCCTTATGGGCTGGCCACATGTATTACTACTATCTGTAACATAGGTTTTCATGCTTAAGTTGTGTCAACACTGCATTATGCCTTATCTACCCTGAAGAGCTCTTGATTCACTTATCTCGCATAGATAGGATCTCAATTAGAATGTTTTAAAATTTAATACTGTAAGAACCTAGTTTTTCTGGTGTGTGTTCAAAACCCTTCCTGGCTCCCTGCTAGCATCAGGATGAAGGGTTTGAGCTGCTCTACATCTTCCTTTTGTACTGTGCATGTCAGAAACCACGGTTCATTATGAAGGGCCTGATCCTGCAGTCCTGCCCAAGGGAAAGCTTCGACTGGCATGTCCTTTTCCTAGGGACTGTGAGATCACGTGGAAAGACTAGAAAAGGGCTGAGCTTGTTAAATGCTGCAGTATACGGTTCAGTTCACCTATCTGTACTCTACTACCAGACAAATATCCTCCTGACATTCAGTAAGCATTAAGAATAAATATTGTGGCATGGTTATTTTATTTGTTTAATTGTAACTCACCTAAAAGAGGAAAGGTATATTTTACCTGTAATGTCCTTCTAGTGGTAACTGAACAGTCCCTTCCTCTTCCATTGCTAACATACTTTGCTCTTCCTAGAAGGAAGGAATTTAGACAGGAGACAGGATATGATGTTGTGAAAAGTGAAATTTATATACCTTAATCCTTTTTCCCCTTTTCTTTTAATATTAAGCATTTAGTTGAAGTTCTTAAAGTAAGATACTTTTCAACTCTTTTAGTTTAAATATTTGACATTTAAAACCCTCTATTTTAAAAGATGTATCTTTACTTAATGTTATTTTTCAATGCCAAATAGAGGGGAGACTTTTGTAATGAAGAAAGAGAAAAATTAGTAACACTGAGTGAGCAACTGTGTATGGTGAATTTTAAATATCATGCATAACAGGATATATACATTGCAATATTAACATGCAAAAATTAGGGAAGCCAAATTTAAGTTTGCTCACACAGTTTTAATACTGATAAAGTTTTATTGCAGTGAAACATAGTGAAACAAGACACCAAAATTAGTTTTCACTTGAACAGGGAAAAAATTTCTGTGAGTAACAGGAAGTGAAGGGAACTAGGAGACATATCTACCAAAAATCTTTTTGTCAAATATTTACGAATTTAGAAAATCTGTCTTTGGAGGGGGGGAGAACAAAACAACACCCCTCAAGCACCATGTCCTGCCTGCAAGAACAGAGGAAAAC
Source organism: Mycteria americana (assembly GCF_035582795.1). NCBI lineage: Eukaryota > Metazoa > Chordata > Aves > Ciconiiformes > Ciconiidae > Mycteria > Mycteria americana. Next base: position 24,881,009 of record NC_134373.1, read on the forward strand.
AAGTCTTTGTCTTTCAGACATCAGCTCAAGGCTCCATGGGAGGATACTCAAGGCTCACACCCCTGTTAGGTTAGGAAAACCACAGCCAGGAGGTTAATGTGCCTTCACATGAATGTAGCCATCAACTCCTGCCCTAAACTGTTGCACTGTATGTGTATGAGCGTAACAGACACCCAGAGACCTTCGTGTCTTTCTTCCCTTTATTAGGTGGCTTTGTAACAGTTTACCCTGGTGCCTGTTTGAAAGCGTGAGTCGGCTCTCCCAAAAAGAGCTTACCATTTTCTGGCAGATCACACAAAACCCCATATGCATCACAAAAATTGCTAAGTTGGTATTAGCTGGACGAGCCAGTACAATTTTCCAAAATAGTAGAATTTAAGTCCTCTCTGCACAGAAATTTGTTTCTTCTATGTTTTACTATTATGACTATTTTAAAAGTCACAACATTTTTTTTCTCCAAATGGGAGAAGTCACTTTGTTCATTCCTGTCTCAGAAAGACTTAATTGATTAACGTCCAAGTGGCTTCCAAAGGAGGTCTGTGAGAAGAAGGCATATATAATATCCACTATAAATGTACAAAGCCTTGGAAAAACATGGCCTAAAAATATAAAAACAACTTAAGTGATGAAATTAGGATCCAATCAAATAAGTTTCAGATCTTGTCAACTATATTTCTGAATATTTTTGTGGGTAGAATACTTCTATTTTTAAAAGCCGTGTGATAGCAACTCTCCAATTAATTCCTTAGGCTACATGTCAGAAGTTTTATTACTAGTTAATTTTGTCATTTCCAGGCTTCACAGCTTCATAAGTTTTTGACAGTTGAACAGTTTTAATAATAGCTCCAAATATTTAGAAATGCCAAAATATGTAAAAATAACCTCTCAAAAGAGACAGTGAATGAAATAAAGTAACACCAGTAGATTTTCCCAGTTTTGTTTTCTGATGCCATCCTACCAAGCATGAGAAAGAAAGTGACATACAACCAAAACATAAGGATAACAAGGAATTCTGTCCAATAACCAGACCCACAAGAAGAGAGCTACCTTCATTACTTTTGGTTACCCTGAATTGTGATGACAACAGATACTGTGATGAAACAACTCTCTGGTCTGCTTCAATTCAAGGGTGAAAACAATGAGTCACATATTTTCATTTCACCCTAGTAGTTTTACAGGCACATACTAAATAGTAAATCATCATCATTATGTTTATCACCTAGGTAAAACCTTTTCCCCAAAATGTATTCTATGAAAGTATGTTGAATGTGTCAAAGAAAGGAAAGTTATAGTTCTCCAGGTTACAGATGAGGCAGTGAGTTGTCAAAGGTCATGGAAGAATCCTAAAGGCAGAGAAATCTAGTTTTCATAGTTACATGTTCAAATTATTAGCTCATGTCCTACTTCTGTAAATAGACTTACCAATGGGAATCCTTACACACACCATTTCACTGGTCGCAGATCACATCTGAGGGCATCCCTAAGGATAAATTGCTGATTTATCCATTCACAGTGTCTAGTTTTTGCAGTACCCTTCTACCACCAAAAGGTTACATATCACGGGTCCCAGGCTTTTGCAGAGGTCTTCAGAGCATCTTAGAGGTCATATGCACAACTGTCCCCAAAGCTTTCCTGCCTAGAAGTGACCACATCCTGCCAAGACCATGTGGCATCGTCTGCACCTTCACCTCCCACTGCTGCCGCAGCCTCACACCATGCTACTATATAGAAGTGCTGGCACAGGACACACGACTCCCATTTAAAATAACCAACATATTCTACCTACTGCTCCTGCAGTTAGTGTTTCTCCATGAAGACTTGTCCCTCATTTATTTACGCCCAGTACTGACGTTCCCTAACGGTTGGCATTGATCAGGTGGCTGATAAGAGGGACAAAGGACAAAGGCCTCCATCCCTTACACATAAAGTTACTTTATATTCCCACAGTTTTATATGATATTCAAACAAGCAATTCATGAAGCAGCAGCTAGATGAAAATGCTATCAAACAGATGCAAAACTGGTTAGAAATCTATGATCAGAAAGATATGTGTTTCACTGTCAAAATATAGGAACATTATGAGTGGAAATGTATAAGAATGTGTCCTGTATCAAGTTTATAAGAAATGATCTGAAATGCATATTCTTTGAAAGGAGACAAGGACTCCAGATCTGAAACAGTCAACTGGGTGGTAGTGCTACAGGCTGTAAGTAAAAGTCTGAGGATCTGGTTAACAGGGGTAAGCAGTGTCATTGACCTTTTCATTAGAAAGTGGAAGTAAATTGTTTCTGCAGTAGCAGAAGGAAAATGCTGGCCCAGACTGTAATAGGGATACTGCACAGAGTTATGACACTGCCGAGTGGGGAGGGCACAGGGTGATGGCATGGGACCTACGTATGGCTGAGATGTAGCTGGGACGTGCCATGCCCCTTAAATTCTGTAGTGCTCTCCTCAGCATCTCCAGGAGGGACGAGACCAGTCCCAACGCAGCATCAAATTGCCGCAGGCATCTGAGGGCTTTCCTACAGACACAGGTTCATCCCTGCACATCATCTGAGTGGGTCTCAGAAGCGATCCCAGGACCACTGTAGACACTATGTTATATGACAGTATGGAAGCATAAGAATCTACATCTAATAGACATCCCCACCTAAGCCTATTAGATTTGTAACCTTAAAAGGACTTATGTACAATATGAAAATATTACAGTTTGTATACTGTTAAGAAGTCTGCCTGTTGCATGGAATACGCCTTATTTACAGAATTTTCTCTAAATGTCTGAAGGAGAAATTGATAAAGTGCTACGCACCAAAAAAACTGAAACCATGACCCACCTCTTTCTCAGCATCTTCCAGTTTCTTTTTCTTGCTCTCAGGCATCAAATCATCTAACCAACTGAGCTCCCGCTTAGTAAAAAAGAAATCCATGAGTTTTCGGACAAATACCAAAGCTAGGACCTGTAAACATATTAATTCAAAGAATTAGGAAATTAAGCAAGTAAAACTGACAAATATGCTTGTAGAGAAATACTTTCAAAAGTGACCACAGTTTACAGCTAGAATTTTATCCTTTAATTTGGATAGGCTAACAGCTGGTCTTCCTTTGTTCAGATGAGGTATGGCTCGAAGCATTTAACAATCACTAAGGTGAGTAGGTATCTTTTATTTTCAATTAGTGAAATAATCAGAGAGAAATCACTTAAGCACCAGAATAGATTTTTCTTTTATTTCCAGCAACCCATAGAACTATCAGTAAAGTTCCTCAGTGCAATGAACAATCTTCCTTAATGACTGAATGTTTTTTCTGTAAAATTATTAAGCACTACTCCTTAAATAAAAACATCAAATACATTTAAATTTTTTTTTTTTAAGCGAAGAATTTTCCCTAAGAGAATACACAGTTGGGCTATCCACACACATAAACAGAGCGCAACCTAGACTCAAACTAGAGGTTATATGTAGAATTTTTTCTTACTTAATACAGTATGAATCGTCCTTGAACGTTGAATTGGAGCAATATTGTAATTACCTGCCCACAATTAATTTTTTTCTTCAATAATAACTATCCACAAGTGAAAAGAAAAGGGATTTTTAGAGGAAATAAAAAACATTTCATACCATCATAGGAAAGACAATGGCAGCTCTTGAAACCTTTATAATCCACAAAAGCACAAGACAACTCAGCTGAATTACAGTGAAGAGATGGACCTTTCTAAGAGGAACATGCCTCAGATAAATAAAATCTGGCTGATGCTTTGCAGGCATCCAGAATAACTTTATCCTGTCAAAAAGCTGAAAGAGAAATTTTTAAAAGTTTGCATCAAATGAGCTGTAGAATCACCTATGCTGACATTCAGACACTGCCTAAGAGATCCTGAATATCCTAAGAATCTGGCTTGTCACTCTAAAGGCAGAAACTGTGCAGAAGTTCAGGAGCACAGAAAAAGACTACCTCAGTTACAATCAGAGCCATGAATCTATACTAGTCCAACAATGGTAAAGGACTCATCTTCTCACCGGTTGAGCCACCAGAGTAAGAATGAGAATCGTATTATTTAAGTAAAGTTTAATTACTTGGTTAGTCATACTTCTTAAGTTGATTTCAATTTTAATACACATGTGTCTCCCTAGGTATTTCTATTGCAGATGTGCTGAGATACTGGATTCCGCTGAATTACATTCTGTATAGTCGTACTCCAGGAAACATCCTGCTCATAACTGCATAGTATGTTATACACAAAGAAAACGGTTACTTTAAAATAGTACTGCTAAGATTTCAAGTCAAGAACTCTTAAAGTTAGGCAAAGCAAGACTTCAAAGTAGACATGAATCAATTGTGAATCAAACTGAATGGAAGCTGGTTGATCCTCTTGGGCATATGCACTACTACACTGCCTTTCTAATACGTTCTAAACTTCTGTTTTTCAACAACTGAGCTCTGCTTCCTTTAGCACACAAAAAGCTGATCATGGAGGAATCTTTTCAGTCTTTTATCTCCTGTGGATGAAACTCCTTTTATTTCTTTTTCTTTTCCGGTTTACTTCACCAGACACTTTATCCCAGGCTGTTTTCTTTTCCCTATTGCACTTTCTTCACAAAACCAGGAACAACAACAACAACAAAGGAAAAAAAGCCAGCCAGAAAGCCAACTGCCATGCCGTTAGGAATGTATACGAGAGGTTCTTGCTTTTCAGACCTATTTGGCTCCATACTGATATGAGACTTTTTGTCAGCTGCTATGGCACAGTGATGATGGTGATGTACCATCCCTGCATTTCTCCCTGCATGGATGAGCCATGCTATATTCACACAGTCTTCAGGAGTTTCAAGTTTCAGGGATTTTTATTGAGCATGTGCAAACTGCATTTTTAAAGGCTTATAATTTGGCCAGATTTGAGCAGATTTCTTTTTCACAGAAACAGCAAAAAGCACATCCTCCCACAAAAGCCATCTTATCAAATCTCAATTCCTTGTCCCAGCTGGGGGGAGGGAGAAAGGGAGGGGACGCTATCACTTTTCCAAGTAAAGATAGCCAGATTTTAGCATGCCTTAAAAACACTCCTCAATAGTGTACTTTCATACCCTTGTTCTGAGAAACAGCTGAACCATATTAAGTTGAAATTATCTAAACCTCAGTAAAAGCCAAACTACACTTCTTAGAATATCAACCCAAATGGTAAGAGCTAGGCAAATTTATAAAAGAAGAGTCTCTGAATAGAAAACACCAGTCAAAAACCAAGAGATGTTGCCAGCTTTGCTTATAAATGAGGTAAAAAAAGGCAAGGCATTTTTAACTCGCAAACAAAAATGTAAATATAATGAAAGAAACAATCAGACATTTTCCTTGCTCTTTGTATTTGACAACCTTTTGCACAGTATAATTCATGTTTTTGTCATGTGATTGTTCTTTCTCAATTGTTTTGGAAGGTGTATCAATACCTCAACTTTCGATAACAAACAAAGGCACACTTGAAAATCTGAGTGTTTGTGTCAGGTGGGCCAAAAGATTTGACACCATGCCATTTAACACTGCAGTCATCCAGAAGAAATGGTACATAGGATACCATTACCAACCCTGACCTGAATGCTGGAGTGCCTGGCTTCTGCCAGGGGCTCCTACTTAAGGCCGCTGCAGGAATGCTGCCCTTCCACTAGACTTGCCCTTCATCCCTGAGGCCAGAAATTACGTAGCATGGGACTTGCAACAGTTCCACTTCCCTGCCTGGGGCATTTATTTGCACAGGAAATATCTTCAAAATCTCACCTATGTTAGTTTTAGGGCAAGTTAGCCAAAAGCCTCATATAGGCAAAGTTCAAGATCAAGCGTACCACTACAAAGGCACTAACTTGGAATCTGAAAAGGCAGCAGGCAAGCAAGTGAATGGGGAGGCAGGGGAGAGGGAAGAGATCCTGATAGCTGTTACTCAGTTTTTAGGCTCAGCCAAAATTCTTTTGATAACAAGGGACAACAGAAAAATCGGCACATAAAAAATAAAAAATTGGAGCATGTTACCTAAAGGGAATACTCTATTTAGAGAGAATCCATTTTCCTTTTTAAGTAAGTCACTTCCAAGAACTTAAGGTTGGCAACATTCCTTTAAGATTATACACAAAAGATAGTAAAATAATATAAGAAGAATAGCTACACATTTTATAGAAAGCAGCATCAGTAACACACTCATAAATCCATTTTACCTGAATTCCCTTTAGAGATGAAGCACCCATGTAAAGAAATACTCCATAAAGTACTGGCATAGGAATAAACTGCACAACAAGCAGAGAAAGGAAAGAGCATATTAAATACCATTTAACAATTTTAAATGCTTCTAGAAAGACATTCTAAACAGTTGAAATTCAAAGTGCCATATGCCTGCATTAATCAGACAACTTGTAAATTCAGAGTCACTCAATTACAAATTAATAATGTTTCTCAGAGTATAAAGCAAAAGAAGAATCTGGCTCTATAGTTTTATTTTCCTCTCACGGCCAGTTATTACAATATACTTTATTCACTATTTATAAAATAAACAGAACTATCCAAAAAATGAAAATGTTTGATACACACTTAAATTCTTTACTTTAAAAGGCTGCTCAGGAGAGCATCTGAATAGTAAAGCTATAATCCTCAGAAAAATGTTCCAAGACATACACAAAATACTTCATACTGTTTAAAGAAATGTTCTGTTCTGTAACCATTTTAAAATGGGTGAATGACTTTTATGGAATGATTTTGTAAGAGACTATTTTAAATGTTCAGGCTCTCAGTATACAGTGTGTAGGTAAAAGGAATATTTCCATAGATAAGTATCTGTTTGAAATACTAAATACACAAAACACATGTTCTGTGTGTTTTCAAAGTGAAGGTTTTATGATATACTTAACAAAATACAACTGGGAAGTACAAGTTCTAAGGGCTTATTGCCTTCACTGTGACAACACACAAGTCTAAATTCTGGTCTTACTGAAGCCAGTGGCAAAACTCTCACTGATTTCACAGAGGCCAGGTAATTCTTAAAAACAGTAAGTATTATGTATATAGATGGTATTATATATGCATATAATTGCATATTATGCATATATATTTATATAATGCATATTAACAGTTGGACTTGATGATCTTAAAAGTCTTTTCCAACCTAAACGATTCTACGGTTCTATATAACTAGACACCCAGTTTCAGGACACTGGTGAGCTGTGTTGAGTATGCAGGCAGAATGAGAGAATTTTCATGTTCATTTCCAAGAAGTGAACCACAGAACTTCTCTTGCAACTGTGAAAATATTTTTAAATTACCCAGAAACCACAAAATGTGTTTAAATTTTCTAAATAAATTTACTTATTGGTATAACTTAGCAAGACTGTTTCATGATAGTTTGCCATGCGCCCAAAGAATAGACAAAGGGTGAATCTTCATATACTACAGGTCAATGGCAGAATTCCCTTTGACTTCAGTCAGGCCAGATTTTCACTACAAGGTTTTTGTTTTAAAGATGTTAGATGTCCCTAGCCATTTTATTATGCAAAATTAGAATTCCACTTTAGATTACCATTGTGTAACATTATGCTAGTTAGTATAATAATACAGTAACAACAGTAAAACGTTCAGTGCAGTGCAGTATTCTTTAGCTTTTCCTTACTTCCCCAAATTACCTTCAGGATACTTGTCAAAAAGACAGATGAGCCCATAAGGACAAAAATCATAAGCCCTGTGACTCTTTGCTCCCGGATTCCAAGAAATTTTGGCTGCTCCCCTGGAGCAGAGCACTCCGATTCCAGTTTTAAGCTGTTCACATGGGAAATAGAGAGGACAGTGGCTGCAACAAACCACGGCAATCCCATAATAGAGCACACTCCAAGCATGACTGCCACCATGAGTAGGTCAAGATGGTATCCACATCCTTTCTGTTAAAAAAAGTAATGACAGCAAGAAGATACAAAATTACATCTGAATTAAGGAGAACAGTCCTGGCACACATTCCTAATGAACAGTTAGAGACAAAAAATTGTGACTTGTAGAAAAAAATAGCTTTCTTTTATGTGTTATCCAGGTTGGGTCAGTAGTGATGGCAAACTGGTTATCTAAGGGGAATTCTTACTAGTTCACAAGAAATGCTTAATGTTATTAGACTCATTCCAGTTATGAGTTAAGCATACATATCATAAATCCACTTTACAATGGGCACCAAAATACCCTTCCTGCTTATAAAAGAGATGCTAGTAAGACAATGGAAAATACATACATTTTCTGTTTTAACAAAATCTCTTCTGTGGATAACAGTAAGCAGAACATCCAGCTGCACTGCCAACTTTTCCACTGCACTAATCTTAATAGACCCTCCATCCATCCTTACACAGGAGGCGGAAAAATATGTATTTTGATTCTTTCCTACACAAAAATTCTTAAGTTAACATTTGCAAAGTCATTTTATGCTATAAAGGGTCATAAAACCACATTGATCCTTTTAAAGTTTTTACAGACGGCAAGCACATGATAGTAATACGTTTTCACAAATGTACTTTCACCTTATCTAAGAATAGATAGCTAGAAATTAAGAGAAATTAAACTATAATTAAGCTATACATTATGATAAACTATAAAATAATACTCATCATCAGGTACTGTTTTACTGGTTTCCCTATTCGATACTTAAAAGTAGTATCATAAACATTCATATAAGAAGTCAGTACAAAACCTTTGGGTTTGGATCATTTCTGTAGTAGTCAAATACTCCATAAATTTACCAACAGGAGGACGTTGCTTTGCTTTTGTAGTAGTGGATAAAACTCTTTGGTCAAATCTTAGATACACTTAAAAACCTGCAAATACAACCTGCACTTGAAAATGACCAATGATCCGCATCAAGCTTGGTTGTATAGATATCTGTTACCATAGCTGAGAGGGATATTTCTTTTCAGTTTTAGTATGTATCCAGGGCCACCACACAGCTGCAAGCAGGAGCTCAAGCTATTTTCCTTTAAAAAGTCAGGTAGTTAGTTATCTCCACAAAATTTTGCAATATGGCAACAAATCCAATGTCATGGTCTGATGAAACACTGATGTTCATGCAAACAATGTGAATATGTTGAACCATAATTTTGCCTGTAAACCCATGCAAATGCCTTTTGACATAAAAAAAGTAACTAAACTAAACTTGGAAGGGTTTGCTACAGAGACTGCCAAAAGCTGAAATATGCACTATTCAGAATTTGCTATGGGAAGTATAAAAAAAGAGGGGAAAATGAGTTGGAAGCAAACAAATCATTTCTTTCTGAAGACAACTTTTACTTCTAAAATGGGAAGCGTCTGGGTTTATGAAAATGTAAGCCATATACTGAAATGAAAATGCCATCTTATTTACTTACATTATTTAAAAAGGGGAATTCATATAAAGTAAAGAAAACAAAAAGAATCAACTCTAGCAACCTTCCCTCACTCCCCAAAAGTGCTTATGAATCTTATCTTCAAGACACATCTTGACAACCTCAGAGATGTGTCAAACAGAGATATTAGTTACACGCACAATGCACTCAAAGAAAGAGTTTAATTCTAAATCCTAACAGAGACACCTTTTTTTACCTTCTGACACATTTATGAGGAATGTATCTGCTAATGCATACAGAATCCGAGAGCATTTCCTCACATTCATACATGATCTGAGGAACCTGACATATGGGAAGAAAAGGAAGCATAGCAACAGGTGATGCTACACCAGACCCCAGCAAAACTAAAACGCAGCAAGACAAGGGGGCAGCCAGGAGGACCATCTGACTCCCAGATGCCAGTGCTGAAAAAACACATTCCAAAGCTTGGCAGCAAATTCCTGCATCTGTCAAGTTAACCACATGCAATGCTATGGATTGACATGAAGAGCCAGGCTGACAAAGAGGGCAAAAAAAGAACATATCAAATGTCACAATCATCCAAGAAGAGGCAGTGCAAAGTGAAGGTTGCAAATGCATTTGCTAAAGCAACTTGGGATTGGATTGCTGCTTATTAAAAGTATGTCAAAAAAAGCCTAAGCTCGCTGCATATACATGTACAGAAACCTGCTGCTAGATTTTGCCCAACAGTTTTTCAGAGGGGTGATGTCCCTTTTTCTCTCTCCATCTGCAGGCAACTAAAGTGTTAGAGAACAGAGCAGGAAGTTGTCCTATGTTGTTTTAAGTACCCATTGTGCCTCTAAAGCTCAGTTTTATTCTTCTCCCTTCTTTAAGATAGGAAGGGCATTTAAAAAAAAATGGATGGGTAGAACCACAGAGAAGGTTGAAGAGAGGAAAAAAAAAATCTTATATTACAAAATAACCCTTGAATACTTTTTCAAAATCCAATCCAGTAGAACAACACTGTCAATATCTGAAGAGGCAACTAATATTATGTTACTTAAGGAAATCATTAACTTCCAGATTTTTTTTCTTTAGATGAATGGGTATCATGCTTCTAATAAAGCACAGAGGACAGCATTTTCTTGATTGAGAATCTCTGTTCCAAATCACATTCATAATGACTTCTGTAAGGCAGCAAATCACTGACACAGGGCACAGGTACTACACAGACCAACAGAGAAAAAGCATAACAATTTAAAGGGGTGCTATGTAACATATAATAAATTAGCATACTCAAGTAGATGAAGGTACATTACATAACCTGAAGCAGAAAATGACACTGAAAATATAACTATTTGACTGAATACCTTTAGTTTGTGTTCTTTTCTATTGATAATGACAGCTGTGATCTGCTGGTCCATAAAGATAAGGATAGTACAAAGCAGGGCTGGAATTACAGCAGCTATCACTGTCCACCAAGGATTAGGCCCCAAAGGAGTAATAAACCAGCCACGATCATCTCTGGTGGGCTATAAAAACATAGTCATGCATGACCAGTCAGAACTCTAAGGATTATTTGCATTTCAACTTCACAAGAATACATACAATAACATTACTAGGATATGACTTCCTTTAAAATGAATCTATGTAAGAGCACAGAAAAATGCTAAACTTCCTATGATACCAAAAAGAGAAGCTACATATAATAAAATCATCTGGGATATTACAGACTTGGTTTTATTTGATACAATGAGCCCAGAATTTGGAAGGAGCCCCAGAACACTACAGCAGTCTAGCATTTGGGTAATTTGAGCCAGGTTGTTCCTCACACAGAAGACATTAGGATGAAGGGGCCTGATGGGAGAGGCTCACTTACATGGGCCACTAATCAGAGAGGTTGCATAGTACTTGGTCAACACAAAAAATTCAGAATAGTATCACTACTCCCTGATGATAAAAAATATAATAAACCCACTATAGCATACTACTTTGTCAAAATAATAAGTCAGTGCAATTTATCAACAAATTACCTTAAAAGCATTTGGAACCTGAAGTTTTGGTGATGGAATCCCAATGGCATAGTCAATTAAAACCATGGACAAAATAGTGAGAAAGACAGCAAAATCGCTGACAACAGATCGTACCTACGATTATTGAGAGACACAACAATTTTAACTACAACATTCATGTGTGATTTAGGATTTATTTTTCTTCACTGTTTAAGCCATTTTGTGCTTAGAGCTAAAACCATGCTTATTCTGATACAATTTTCTAACAGAGAAGAAGATGCAGTGTCCACTTCACCAGCAGTTAATTGAATTTGCAATGCAGATGGAATTCATGCTTATACATGACTAATGACAACTTCTGAATTAAAAAAATGACACATACCTTTGTTGGGAAGTATCGGCTAGTTTTGAACTGTTTCAGTGTGGATGACAGCGTTACTGTAGAGAAGAATAAGATGACAGACCAGAAGAGGACATCTGGAACATAAGGGCCATGATGACCACAGGCTCGTCCAACAAATTCTCCATGAAACTTTTTACATTCCTATCAGGGAGAGCAAAGTAGTATTGTTCTGAAAAATATCCATGCTTACACTGATATTTTTTTTCCAATTACTTTCCTAAACTGCAAGCAGATTGTATTACGAGAAATAGTAAAATCATTTTTAGATATTTATTCCTTTAAAAATTAAAACTCCTAACATTTGTATCTAGTCTGCATGAAAAACTCTCAAACCCTCAAAATAATCTCTTTTTTAACCAGTATTAAATGATGAAGTCACTAAGACATACCATAAATAAAGTCATTAATATAAAACCAGATTTATTTCAAACTGAACAAGTATACTTATTTATTTTCTGTCTACAAACACAGATTTGCACTTCCTAATTCCTTCCAAGAGAGGAAAGCAAAGTTCAAAAGCTACCAAGAGAAAGGCTGCTCCTGGTGTATTCTCAAAAACTGATTTTTTGTTTTAACTTCACAGGCCGAGCAATTCAAGAAAAAGCTACTTAGAATGTACAGTATTAGCCTAAAAGGAGACCAATACATTTAATACCACATGGGGGCAGCACATTCCACAAATTATCTTTTTCTTTAAAAAAAGCGATCTGATAAAATGCAGCAAACCCCAAAATCTGTAACATTAATTCTATCCAGTATAATATATGATCAAATATGCAGATACAGTAGAAAACAAATCTAGTAATTCTCCAATACCATCCTTAGTTGTTTAAAAACATACTTGTTCCAAAGTAACAAGCAGAGAAATAAAGAGTAGCTCTAAAAACATGAGCTACAAGCTCTGGACTCACAATCCCTTCCTTCTCCTTCCCAAATCCCGCCACACATATTAAGCAAAAAGAAACGCAGCACCCAGAATCAGAGATTCCAGACAGCAATATCCTGCCAGATCAGGATCTTTTAGTATCAAATGAACTGGGTCATTGGCTCGTCAGACTCATGTCACAGTACTGTGGCTTGACATGTTATGAGAAACTTTGGCTTTGAACAAAGGCTGGCTTGAAAAAAACCCACAATTTCTATTGGATGACTGTGAGACAAAGGAGTCCAAAACTTTTTATATTGGTATAGCAGTAAACCTGGGATAAATAAGATGCACTTCTGACTGATGAAATAAAGGTTTTAGATGGGAAAAAATATTCTCAGGAAATACAGATGAAATTCTCAAGATTCTGGGACATCAAATAGAAAACTTGCCCTGCCCTGAGCTAGACGTTGATGTTGGCACAGCACAGAGATCAATTTCATCATATACCTACTGAAAAGGATTTTCTCACCATCAGAATAAACACTTTGCTCACACTTGTTTTGTCTTAGATAGCAAACAAAAATTGTTGGTCCTAGTTAGCAAAAAAAACTGTTTTAAGAGAGAGTGCCAATCTAGATCTTCAGAAACTTGAAATTTTTAAATCAGACACAAGAAACAACAGGAAGAAATGAGCAGTAAAAAAGACAGTGGGGTGAGACTGACCAAATATTTAGAGACAATTAGGTCTAATCTTTTAATGCAATTCTCTGGAACAGGAGAATTGAAGTTTCCTGATGATGCTTCCAAGAAATAAATACATGAAAGTATGAAAAATTTCAGTTATTTCTTTGACAACTATAGGGACTCATGGGCAAAGTTGGTCAGTTACACTGCTACCCATGTAAACTCAAGTTTCGGTAATAAGCTTTTACAGAAGTTTTAAAGGGTTTTATATAATGCAGCCGGTCTTTTACATTTATAGTTAAAACAAAATCTGTTATTTTAAATCTCCTCAGCTGCAAATGTACTCTGAAAAACACTGTCAGAGATCTGAGAAAGTGAGAGGAGGAGTCTGCCCCTGCACAGATGCTCTTAGAGTGTGCTGCAATTTTGGGAATATTCATTCTGGATTGCTGGAATCCCTCAGGCCAGCAGTTCTCAACTTTCTCTGTGCTGTTGCCACACCAACAGAGTTGAGGAGCAGTCCTTGCTATCAAGACAGAGCAGCCATGGAAGGCAGTCCTTGCTTAACTCATGATAGGAGGACACCAGTTCTTCTGCATTCCTGCCTTTGAAAGAAAAAAACAGTATCTGCTGGAGATGGTCCACTGGATTGGCTTTTAAGCATTTCATTTGGTTATGCCTACGATGGGGTTAATTCAGTTATACTTTTGAGAGAACCCTTCAGTTTGGTGTCTTTTGCACTCAATTCTCTTTGACTGTGTAATGAAATGATCCATTTGTGAGAAAAAGTGGTGGCCTGATCTCCATATGACATTCTAATCAAGTTGTAAATATTGCTTTAAAGAAGGCAAACCTAAAGTAATAAATATTTTAAACCTAGAAAAGTGTACAATTTAGAAACAAGTTATGTATCCATGCAAGCTCCCCAAACTGTCTGTAGCTCGTTCCCCAATCCCTCAGAAAAAAAATTACAAAACTAAGACATACAGAACACCAAAGGCCTACGTAAGAGAGAAATTTGGTCACTGAACAGAAAATGTACAAAATTTCTCCCGTTCCTCTCCTTTATAGCCCGAACAGCTGTAAGAATGTTTTAGGGGAAATAAATGCTTCTAGTGTCTTTCTACACAAGGGAATTTTGGTTTTGCCATCTGGCGGAATTTAGGACAAATCCGTTGTCATTTGACATGTTTAGACTTTATCTCAGTCAAACTCTTGTGCTAGTGTGTCAAGAAGTTTCCAAAGAAGGGCACAAAATGCACATACTTGCTTTAATGTGTAATATCAAAGGCTGTAAAATGCTTGCAAAAGGAGATAATGCTACAAAGTCTGTGTTAATCTTTGTTCACTTAAGTGTATTTTACGCTTTATTTGAACAAATATGATCAGAAAAATCATGGCATTTTTTCAATATATTTGCTGCAGTAGGAGAGACAAAATTATTTATGCTTATGCCTTTATTTATTAAATTCCAGTTTTTCACTTACTGACACAGTTAGGTTCCCCCATGGCACATCAGATGCAGATATATTGTAGTCCTGCCAGTATCGTAAGGTTTTATTGCTAGGATGTTCTGGTTCCACACAATTGCATCTGAAAAGACAAAATAGTATTTTTTTCCTTAATAATAAAAGATGTATCAGATATTAATCCAAATTATCAACTTTATGACATACTGAAATTGTGCTCTACTTTCCCAGATAATTTTAGTTCAAATGATAATTTTAGTCGAGCACCAAAGGCTCTGTGAACTTTTGTGTCTACTGTTTTTCCTTTCCCCACAGCTGCTTTAAAAGCATGCTTTTCATTTTAAATTGTGTACTTTAACATAAAAACGTGACAAAGCAGTGTGGGAGGACAATACTGCAAATAGGCAATTTAAAATCAAAATTAAGTCTTTAAAGCCTCTGAAGCAACTGTGGGAGGCTTTTTCTTTGTCAAAGCCTTCAAAATATGCAGGATACTCTGTAGGTTCCAAGATGTCAAGTGTGCTTTACAGTTCTCTTTAAATCAATTCTACTTTAAAAATCTATAGTACTATCTATCTTGCTAGTATTTTAACGTGCTTATGATGGCTGTAAATAAATTCTGTACTCTCTTTTCTGATAAAGTGTTCAGGAGTAGCTGGGGGCAGGACAACATCTGACTATAGAGTGGAGCGCCATTAAGCATACATTTGCATTCCAGTTCTAGAAGAGTATCAGTTTCTTCACTTAGCTACGCCTTCTATTTTCTCTTTGGCTGTTTATCTTTCCACAAAATGACAATTCTCATCTAGATTTGTAATATTTTCTATATAAGAAATTCTACCATCTATATTATGAGTACAGAATAGTGCCACAGTATTTTGATTACAATACTATACATGTGACAACAGTTGCATTTAATATATACATAGAGAGAGATGCAGTTTGTCTTTGTGCAACTCCTTGCTTTTATTTTAAAGGCAGCTATTTATAAAAAAAAGAAAAAGCCCTTGCAGCCCATGAACAAAAAGCAAAAACAAAAAGCAACAGCATTCAGAGAAATAGAGGGCCTGAGCCAAAAGTCATTGAAGTAGACTGGATCTTTCAAACATATTTAATATGCTTTGGATCAGGCCCTAAGTGCAGAATGAATCCATGTTCAATGCATAGTTTGAAATATTACAAAATGGGTTAAATGAAGCACATCACTACTAGTGAGCTACGGTAGCATAATAAAGTCAACAAAAGTTATGTCTACGTTATTGCAAGGGAGTATTTGATGTTCATGCAACAATACAGAGGTGGCTATTTCAGGTTACTACTGTTTCCTGTGAGCACAGGAGCTCCCTGCCCCCTGATGTCCATCGCTGATCGCAGACTGGCAGACTCTGGGCAATGGCCCATTGGGGTTTGATTACAGTAGGCCAAGGTGACGTGGGCTGTTCAATCAAAGTCACTTTCTCACTAGAAGGGAAGACTGTGAATGTCACCAACACTACATGGTACAGCTGCATTGCTGCAAACTGCAAAATTACATTTAAAAGTTAGAGAAGCGAAAATTTCTATTTCCTTAGTCAGAAATGTGACAATTGAAGCTATAGTTTAATACAGCTCAAGTAATTCACCTTCAGATGAGATCATCACCCTGGTTATTTCTATATCAATACCACTTTCTTCATTCACAGCATTCCAGTCTGGCCTTTACCAAGTTTCACAGGCATTTACCGATGGCAGATTGTTCATCAGCCAGTAAGCAACTTGTGCAAACTCCACCCATGCAGACCAAAATCACCCTGCACCCAGCTTTTGTCACTGAATGGGTGCAGATTAGGCCCTAACTGTAAAGATCAGATCCAGCCTTCTGCTGACAAGATCATTCAATCAATGAGTGAATATACATAACATTACATTGTTTTCAATATTATATGTCTTTTGGCAACACTGACATTTTTATGTGAGATTGTATCATAGTATAACTGTCTTCCAGTGTCACACTACTTGCTTAACATTATATAAATGTGAGATAGTAAGACACTCCCTGTCCAGCCCAGAAAACACAACTGGAGGTACCATTAAGTGCCAGAACATAAAAGATTATCTACCAAAATGTGGTATTTCATAACAGATGTAATTGCTTCAATGATGACTATTTCCCAACACAACTGACCTGCAAGGAGAAACTCACATTAGTGAAATAAGGCTTTTAAAACTTTTAGTCTCATTATCATTTTTTTTTTACTCTGAGAGGTCAGCGCTCAGGAGAAAAAGTAAAATACATTGAATTGTTAACCAGTAACACATCTTTCTATTTTCCTGATAAAATATTACTTGGAACGCTGAAATGAGTAAAAATGTATTGCCTCTTGGAGGTTCAAATGCTCTTAAGTTCTTGTAAAGTTGTTTAAAGTGCTGAGCACTTGCCCGCTACAAGAGATCTATATGGAGTTTATGCTATTACCCATGAGCAAGAGACTACACATACACCTTTATTTTCTAAGCAACATATTCAGCTCCAAATACAGTATTAACTTAGCAACATGCTCCCATGCCTTTTAGTGATAAGGAGTCAGCAATCATCTTTGTTATGCTAGAAGATACAGAATGATACATTTGATTATCTTTCATCACGGCTAGGAAGAAACTGCTTTTTTCATGGCTAGAATATAGGCAGGGAAGAATCTGACATTGGTTGTGGTGGCAAAAGCACAGGTGTCACTATAGTGAAAAAAAAAAATCTCTGCTGCCAATCTCACAATATACCCTGGCATCACACTGATGCCAGAACAATTCTTTTTGCATCTTTACACTTTTGGCTACTGCAAGACATTCTGATCTCCTGGGAGCAATTCACATGTCTAAACATGGGTGCCTATATGGCCCATAGTATCTGTAACATCCATGATGGGTGGGCACACATGTGTGAGGGTCTATGGTGACTCATGCCTTTGTTCTCACAGCAGCTGGAGGCTGAGAGATCTAAAATGGCACTAGATACCCAGTCACAGGTCACTCCGCAAAAGGAACAGTTATTACTATCCTTAAAAGCACCAAAAAGATTGTCCATATGATCCCTCTTTCTTTGGACAATGGGAAAGGAAATATGGGTTAGTAAATTAGAAACCTGTTATTTTATATGTAAAGTTGGGGAATATTTTCCCCCTCCTTTGTAGATCAGCAATAAAAGATAAACATCGTTGTTGCTCAACAACTAGTCAGGTGAAAGGTTCTGTACTAAACACACTTTCATCCTGACTGTAACTTTCTGTTTACTGCAAAACAAGAAACTTATTCCCTAGGCCTACTTGTTCAATTGAAATTAAGCCGGGTCTGGTGGGGGAATCCCTCTAATTTCCACTTCTTACTCCCGATTCTTCAGATTTGTTCTTTACCATTTTCTTCTCTTTAACCTGTCACGCACGCTGTCCTCCCCACACAGACTTTAAACATGCAACATGGTGCTAGTCCATTCTGCTGCCATTACAGCCAGTATAAGAGCTTTGAACAAGAGTCTTGCACAGGGGTTTTGCGAGTAAATAAAACACACTTAAATGGTGCAGGTCCTTTGAAAGCCTCATGGCCATTCAACCCTAGGCAGCTGCCATTTTTCAGTATGTTGTTTTCAAGACTAGGAGGCACTTACTATTGATTATTTTATCCAATTCATAAGGCACTGTTTTGGAGCTCCTATTTTTCCAGCATGTACATATTTTGCAAGCTACACCTATTTATACTAGCTAAGGATCTGATCTATAAAAGATGCAACTGCAGCTTCGTCATGATTAGCCAACATACAACTTCCCCTTCCTAGAAGGGCAAAATCTCAATATGAATATTTATATTATTAAAAAAACAACAGGCAAGTATGACAAATAAGTTACAAAATGTGCTTGTTTAAACAATACGTCTCACTGAATATCAGAGCACATATTTGGTAATATGAGTAGGAAGGTCTTCCCCTAAGACACAGAGTATGCTCTACAAGTGTGCTGTGCACTGACCACATAACAGAGACAGAGTAAGAAGATGGAATGAAATTGAAGGTAACATCACTAATTTTGTTTTAAAAGTAACGTATTAGAATATATGCATAAGTATGCTTCATGTTGCATTTACAAGGCTGAAGGAAAGTACATCAATAGCAGAATGCTATGCATGTTTAGGTTGCTCCAAATACACCATTTGCATGTGAATTATGGGCACTCGCAGAGTCCTTCTGTTTGTCTAACAGCTGCTATGGGAAGGGGACAACAACATCATCATAGGCGAGGACTTCTCTGCTGTCCCATATCCACAACGCCTGTATATCCCTGGCATTATATTTACCACATTTCTTCTCATGTCAACATTCATAGCGACAAAATAGGCTGGACATTCTTTAAGGAGGAAGTCCTAAAGGCATAAGAGCAGGCTGTCCCCAGGTGCCGAAAGACAAGCCAGCAGGGAAGAAGACTGGCCTGGCTGACTAGAGAGCTCTGGCTCAAACTCAGGAAAAAGAGGAGAGTCTATGACCTCTGGAAGAAGGGGCAGGCAACTCAGGAGGACTACAAAGGTATAGCAAGGCTGTGCAGGGAGAAAATTAGAAGAGCCAAAGCTGAGCTAGAGCTCAATCTGGCTGCTACTGTAAAAGACAACAAAAAATACTTCTTCAAATACATTAGCAGCAAAAGGAGAGCTAAGGAGAATCTCCAGCCCCTAGTAGACAGGGGAGGGAACACAGTGACCAAGGATGAGGAAAAGGCTGAGGTACTTAATGCCTTCTTTGCCTCAGTCTTTAATAGCAGGGCCAATTGTTCTCTGGGTACCCAGCCCCCTGAGTTGGAAGTTAGGGATGGGGACCAGACTGGAGCCCCCATAATCCAGGGGGAAATGGTTAGTGACCTGCTGCACCACTTAGACACTCACAAGTCTATGAGGCCTGATGAGATCCATCCAAGAGTGCTGAAGGAACTGGCAGATGTGCTCACCAAGCCCCTTTCCATCATTTACCAACAGTCCTGGCTAACTGGGGAGGTCCCTGCTGACTGGAGATTAGCTAATGTGACGCCCATCTTCAAGAAGGGCCAGAAGGAGGACCTGGGGAACTACAGGCCTGTCAGCCTGACCTTGGTGCTGGGAAAGCTGATGGAGCAGATCATCCTGAGTGCCATCACACGGCATGTAGAGGATAACCAAAGGATCAAGCCCAGCCAGCATGGGTTCAGGAAAGGCAGGTCCTGCTTGACCAACCTGATCTCCTACTACAACAAGGTGACCCGCCTAATGGATGAGGGAAAGGCTGTGGATGTTTTCTATCTAGACTTCCGTAAAGCCTTTGACACGGTTTCCCACAGCATTCTCCTGGAGAAACTGGCTGCTCATGGCTTGGACGGGTGTACTCTTCGCTGGGTAAAGAACTGGCTGGATGGCTGGGCCCAAAGAGTGGTGGTGAATGGAGTCTACTCCAGTTGGCGGCTGGTCACAAGTGGTGTCCCCCAGGCTCAGTATTGGGGCCAGTTCCATTTAATATCTTTATCAATGATCTGGATGAGGGGATGGAGTGCACCCTCAGTAAGTTTGCAGATGACACCAAGTTGTGCGGGGGTGTTGATCTGCTTGAGGGTAGGAAGGCTCTGCAGAGGGACCTGGACAGGCTGGATCGATGGGCCGAGGTCAATTGTATGAGGTTCAACAAGGCCAAGTGCAAGGTCCTGCACTTGGGCCACAGCAAGCCCATGCAACGCTACAGGCTTGGGGAAGAGTGGCTGGAAAGCTGCCTGGCAGAGAAGGACCTGGGGGTGTTGGTTGACAGCCAGCTGAATATGAGCCAGCAGTGTACCCAGGTGGTCAAGAAAGCCAGTGGCATCTTGGCTTTTATCAAAAATAGCGTGGCCAGCAGGACTAGGGAAGTGATCGTGCCCCTGTACTCGGCACTGGTGAGGCCGCACCTCGAATGCTGTGTTCAGTTTTGGGCCCCCCACTACAAGAGGGACATTGAGGTGGTGGAGCGAGTCCAGAGAAGGGCAACGAAGCTGGGGAAGGGTCTAGAGCAGAAGTCTTATGAGGAGCAGCTGAGGGAACTGGGGTTGTTTAGCCTGGAGAAAAGGAGGCTGAGGGGAGACCTTATCGCTCTCCACAACTACCTGAAAGGAGGTTGTAGAGAGGTTGGGGTCAGTCTTTTCTCCCAGGTAACAAGTGATAGGACAAGAGGAAATGGCCTCGAGTTGCGCCAGGGGAGGTTTAGCCTGGGTATTAGTAAATTTTTCTTCACTGAAAGGGTTATCAAGCATTGGAACAGGCTGCCCAGGGAAGTGGTTGAGTCGCCATCCCTGGAGGTATTTAAAAGACGTTTGGATGAGGTGCTTAGGGACATGGTGTAGTGGTGGTCTTGGTAGTGTTAGGTTTACAGTTGGACTCGATGATCTTAAAGGTCTTTTCCAACCTATACGATTCTGTGATTCTGTGAAAATCAAAGTCTCACTAGAGAAGAGACTGGAAACAAAATAATTAATATTGATGGGAAATGGACTTGTCAGTTAAGTTCTATTCTCAGTATCACGAAACCCTTTCAAAGCACAGCTGTCAGGGCAAGAAAAGATTTTTTTTCTTCATTTATTCATGAGATCTGCCATCCTGAATTAGGCCATTGAGTCATTAAGTGAAGTAGCCCATCTCTGACAATCATGAATATCAGTAGGCATCCACGTGTATTTTCTCAGGTTGGGAATCTATATAGTTTAATTGGTGAAGTTGAGGAGGAAAACAGAAAAGCCTACAAAAGTACCTAGACAGTGCACTCAGCAGCACAACAATTTCACACACACATAGAGAGAGATAAATCTGAGGTGGGGGGGAACTGATGTTAAGAGTGAAGACATCTCAAGGAATCATGTTTCTTTGGATAGCACATCAGGAGGAGAACGTTATTGTGTCAAGGGGAACGTCTAGAAAACAGATTTATAATCACATTGTGGCTTTGTTAACCTTGACTGTCACTCATAAAGGTTGGTCTTTATTAGCTGCCTGGTGCAGTATGCAGTCCCTGCATTCTTAGCAGTACTACGGTATGTAACTGCCATGCATAGAAGTTAATGTGCAGAAAAGTAGTGTAATTACGTGGGATATTGACAATTCATCTGAAAGCTTTCACTGAGAAATAGTTCTAGGATGTCACTTCACCCCACTTCCAAAGTTAAAAAAACATACACCTGAGGAGAAGAGATCCAGTATAATGCTGGTTCAGAAATAATATACTGTAATGTACTATAATGCTACATGGTCAGCTTAAGTTTCAATTGTTCAGGTGTAGTGTATCAATACACATAACTGTACTGTACTGTAACAAAACCACCCAAGGATTTTATGTAAGCCTTTCTAGATTTTGAAAGCATTGTGTAGACCAGCTATCAACTACAAACTGAATGCTGTACAGAATTGCTTAACAAGGAGATATGTTTCCAAAGTAGAGGGGATGAGTAGTAGGAAAGAATGAAGCAAGGTGACCCCCCCTGGGCTCAAAAGAGGGCGAAAGAGAAAAATGAGTCAATTGGGTTGGGTGGACATAGGGAAGTCCTAGAATAAATGGAATAAGGAAAAATCATTTCTGATTCCAGACTTTGTCAAGAAGCAAAAAGGAACCAGCAGTTAAACTCAATGATGGCAGTTGCATCGTTCTGGGAAGAAGAGGGACATTCTTAGGGAAAGATACACAGGATATGGCACAGTTACTTAATTGTAGCAAACAAACCTATAAAGAAGGGGAAAAGAAAATCTATATTCATATCTAAGTTCAAATAAATCATTGCAGGAATTGGAATTCAATTACATGCCTGCGATCCTAATGAGAAATTCTGTGCCTATCATCATTTACTCTTCTCATTCCACCTGCAGCTTAAGGAATACAGGGTATAGACCAACATAATTTGCATCCAATAATGATGTATTTAGATTAAGTTATATAGATAATGAAAGATTTAAAACTTGCTTGTGCAAACAGTGGTATGCACAAAACTAATCTTCACAATGCCTTTTAGAAGCAACGGTTTCTATAGCCTGCAAAAGATAGAGATTGACATGATCTTGGCTCCTTAATTACATCAGAGTGGGATTTTCTACTCCTAATGCTTAAGTGCATGTCAATACCAAGACAGATTGCAATATGCATATTACTATGCCAAGAAATCACTTTAAAATTATTCAATGTAATCTGTTAATAATTGAGTAACTTCTGGTAAAGAATTATTAAAAACAACATTAATTCATCCCTCTGAAAAGAGAATTAATAAAAAAACCAAAGGTATATAAAGTCCCGAGATCTAAGCAACCTAACACTGAGAAATAATTGATCTTCTGTATTCTCAGATAACTATCTTAAAATGATTATATTTTAAAGAATACTGGATTGCTTTCTAAATCATGTTCCTTTCATCCACAATGCTTTTTTTGTTTTCCTTTTGAGAACCTCTGTTTATAATCCACCCAGTTGTAGGGTTCTCCTTTTCTAGCAAAAATGATATCCTAATATTTAATATACACATTAAAACTGATGTGCATCAGTGTTCCAGACAGGACTCACTAACTGGAGATATATTTGCTACAGGGGTAGGAAAAAGCAGGAGGAGGAGAGTGCAGAAATAAGAGAGTTGCTATGCCAACCTACAAATGCTAATGGCATGACAAATACAAAAAGGTCACAGTAAAAAAAAAAAAAAAGAAAGAAAGAAAGAAAAGCCCACATCAAAAAGTATGTGTATTTTATTTAATAAACAATGCAGCTACTCTATTTAAATTCCTTCAAAACAATGCAGTTTAAAAAGAAAAAAATTGCAGCACAGCAGCACACTGAAAATCAGGTTGCCTTTGTCCTTCTTCTGATGTAACTCTTAAATGCCTTATTCTTTATCGTCCATATCGCAAAGATGGTGTTTTAAGAAAAAGTTATATGTGAATGCTGAATGGATTTGCCTGCAAGCAGATCACCTGACGATTAGGGCCAATATTTCAACACAGAGTAACAAACACGTATAAGTAAAGAAAATGAGTAAAAAGTGCATTAGGACTAGTTCTGCATTAATTAGATCACGCAACAAAAGATATTTTTGTCTTTTTGAGATAGAATTCTTTAACAAACCCAAACTCACATCTTCTACCTAAAATGGTAACATGGTAAATTCAAATTTTTAAGACATCTTTTAGGAGGACTTTCAGCTGATTTTCAAATATTTGGGTCTGCTTGACTTAAAAAAAAAAAAAAAAAATCCCACCTGTTCTGAATGTTCTTTCTATAGTCTTCTAAGGTTTGTTATGGAAGATACTAGTAATGACTCCTGTGATATTAATGACTCCTATGATATTATTATGACTCCTTAAATATTAAGAGGAGATGCATGCAGTACAGTCTTTTACATCAAACTCCTGCAACAGAGACTGTTTATGACAGAATTCAAACCCACCCAAAATACAGAATGGCTTTTCTTTCTCACTTGAAATATGGCTCCAATCTGGTTGAAATACCAACCATTTTAAATTACTATTTTCTTTGTCTTTCTAGTACTCCAAAGGACAGTACTAACAGCATGCCAATGACTTTTCCTGGGTCAAACTCATGTCTTCACCAGGGCAAAGGCAACAGTACTGGGATGCAGACAGACTACCTGTGGACATCAGAGCATACTTGGAAAGCCCATGGGAGAAGAGAAGAGGACTGGGCCACAGCATACACTGAAAGCTTCAAATATATACAGTGTCCTGACCTATTTGTCATCAACTTTTTGAGCGGGCAATAGGCAGAATACAGAAAACACAGAAATTTTACAGTATAACCTGAGTTTTCTAGCACAGAATTCCAGATCCAAAAGTTTTACATAAGCTTTGGCTGAGCATTCAAAGAGAAATGAGTTGCTCAACCTTTTGAAGTTCACCCATTGCTAATTAAAGAACTGCCAAGGCTTTACTAACAATTAAAAACTTGTCTTTAAAATCCCCAAAGAGGAAAATGCAAACAGCTGTTTTAATTAGCAAAACAGCAGATACTAATTAGCTTTTGTAACAGAGTATGCTGGTCCTTTAAGGACAGAACCAGCTTCAGCCCAAGTTTGTTACCCATTTGAACTACAAGTAGAAGGACTAGAGTCAGATTCTGCAGAAAAAGCTTCTAATTCCTTGTGAAAGCAGTATTCCCCAACTCCCAAGTAAACAAAAATGAGATTTTTATTTCAAGTAAGCTTTTATGCTTATTCACCTTCTAGTTTCTGATCTTTCTGGAACTGAGATGTGTACAGACGTTTCAGCAGGGACTGAAAGTTATTTGAAATGTCTTGTCTTGTGATGATCCCATGGGGATGATAATTGTGATACCTTCATGTTCTGCACAAATGGCCACTGTGTCTGGACAGAGTAGTATGTGCATATCTGCACAGCAAACCCATGGAGTTCAGGTTGCAGCAAGCTTGCTGTGCAAGCACTGGTCATTTGGGCAGCTGATGTAGAGTTGCTCCAACAGAGCACATCTTTCCGTTCTCCCAACCTGTCGGGGCTGGTTCTGAAGAACTAAGAAAAACTCAGATGAAGGAGGAGGGAGGGGAGAGAACAGAAGAGGCTAGAATTACTGCTTTGCTGTGTTCAGACCACAGATCCTTGGAATTGGCAGATGTGCTCGTACAAGATAATCAATATGCATACTGGCGTGTCCCACAATCAGTTTTAAGGTTAAAGAAATATAAGCCACATCCCATAAGAGCTATGCTGCCTATAAGTATGTCTACAGCTAGTCATTTTGGTATTAGTGGGGCCAGTTGCCATGGACATGATATCGATAATAAACAGGATATTGCTGCAAGCAGAAGACACAACATAAATGCCGAAAGTGAAATGTAATGCAAGAGTTTGAAAGTAAATTTATTTGTACTATCTACACAGAGTAAAAGAATAACTGAGAATATAGGTATGAAACAATGACCCCATAAATAACTACAAAACTATTATATCAAATAATTTTGATAGCTATATATGTGTTTGAAACCACCAGGCAGCGGTCAAATCTTTCTTCTAAACATCTGGAAGACACTTGTCTTCAGGAATTGTGTTTGGAAAATCTAAAACTGTTGTGCTGGTATTCCAACACTGTAGGACAGGGCAGGTCAATAGCTGTAATTGGAGGACGACAATTGCTGCTCTTTTACCATTCTGCATGCTCTGGACATTCTACATTCAATGAAGACAGTTACTAAGGACAGGCAGCGAGTAAACACCCCCCTTCAAAAATCAGTTTGGGATTCTGATTAATGAAATGAATTTTAAATAAAACCAAAAACATTTATTTGTAAACATAAGGACTATGATGCTAAAGCACTTTCATAAAATATAGAGATACCTATCACTGTACCCCTATTCAAGCAAGACTGTTAATCTTATTTCTCTGAAATCTCAGCAATACCACGGGATTCAGCTAACCACGAATAAAGCTAGCTACCCAGGAATCTGTATTTCTATTTGTGTTTATGCTTTTCATTACATATTTTAACATCTTAGCTCTGCCTGCTAAATAGCTTCTGAGTAAATTTTTGTCTTTGTATAGTATTTCAACATTTGTTACTCAAAACCGTATGAGAACATCTTATTCTCTTTCCCTTTGAGATGACTACTTTGAAGTGGTAAAGGAAAAAAAAAAATCCACAAACACTGTGCTATATGAGGGTCTTTAGAGTGAAATACCGACTTCATAGAAGTTAAGTGAAGTTAAATAAGACCAGGATATAACCTCAACTGCATGCACGGTATATTCTTGATGTTTATTGCTTTCTCTTCAAATTAATATCCCTTTTTCTACTGATTAAACTATTAGAGAGAAATAATTTTTTTTTCAGCATGGTGAGAGAGTATGTCACAGCAGAACTATAGTTTCTATAATTTAACTTGTTCTGCGTATTAAGGTATATAATGTGCATTCAGACTCAGGATTTGCTAACTATTTTTCTAGTGATAACATATACAAAGCTCAAATATTTTCTCTGTTACTGTGTTTTGTTTTTCCCAGCTTCAAATGCAAATGAGACATTTGGTTGAGACACTCCTGTTTTTCCACTGAACAGAAGATGTGGTACTGTTCAAGCATTGTTCCTTCTGGGCCCCACCCTGCTCATGCAGACGGTTCAAATGGGTTCAATGAAATAATAAAGACATTTCTGGAGGGGGATCTTCTCTGAAAATGCTTTTTAATGACATTTTAGTTGCTGAGGTGACCAGGCTTAAGTGGCTTCAGGACAGACTAGGATCTTGTCCTTTACTAGAAGAACATTTTTGTTCTCATATCACAGAAACAAGTCTATGAGTTTTTACTTCTAAATGAAACTATATTGACTAAAGCCATTCACTTTTTCATTCCCCAAGTAGAATACTACTTGTCAAAACTCCACAATAAAGTAAAGCTGCTTAAATGGAGTCATATTAAAAACCTTGTTACTAAGAACAAATTGATTATGACAAAATCAATCACCGCTGAGAAGCACCTAACAATTCCAAATCCACTTCAGTTCTTGGAGCTTGAAACTTAACTGACAGAGAGGTTAAAATAAAGGAGGTACCTCAAATTATATCCTTTTTAGATAGGTCAATATTTCAATTTGGAAAAAAAAAAACCAAACAGATAAATATGATATAAAAATGTTGCCTGAACACCCAATAAAATATTATAAATCATCAGTACAAGGTTATAGTAAGACGTCATTGAGTTACACCTCATTAAATAAAAACGTGAATAAAGACCTAAAGCTGAGGTCCCTCGAAGTCCTATTTTTTATTCAAGGACTTCCAAGTTGCGTGTGTGTAAGCTTTTCCAAACTCCAAGTCAAGATATTTTTTACTTATCTTAAGTAAATGTGTACTGCTTGTACACATACCTTCAGTAAATAGTACTTCCATATGCCAGCATCATGCCTGACTCAATAGCTCCCACATGTTAAGTTTGCAACTACTGCAAACTTTTCCTGCTGTGCGCTGGTTTGCATTCCTCACAGAGAAAACATAACCTATGAAAAAAACCGCAGTGTTAACAGAAGAAATCTTACTTACGAGTACTTTGTCAGCAGATCCAAATCATTATGCATGTTGATTGGATATGTCTCACTGAGATGAAACAGCTTCTCTAAGGCCTCATAAATGAAAATGATGCATATAAGAGAAGCAAAAGCTTCTTCAGTAAACCGGGTAATGTAGCAGACTAGGGAGCTTGCATCAGTTGCAACAAGGATGATGCACAGGATTGCAGTCCACAGTCCAATGCTAGCTCTCAGAGAAAGGTACGACAACCCATACTCTCTTAAAAAAAAAAAAAAAAATTAAAATTAAACACAGTTTATTTTTTGTCCAGCCACAGTAAATGCAGAAGAGGCAGCTCCAAAATTTCCTTTGCCTCAGGATGTGCAATTTTGGGGACAGTCTGAATCAGAAATTATATACCTATTGTGAACTGAAGATACTGTCAAGACCCCTCTTGACTTGAGCTCTCCTCCCAATTAACGGGACACAAAGAGCTCTATCTCTACTAAAGTGAGCAAGCAGCTTTGAGCGTAGTCACACACATGAAGTGTATAATGTCCACTCACTTTTTATCCCATATCCTGCCTTGTGAACAGCCAATACCTGCCAATTTCTTCTTAAGCTGCAAGAGTAGCTATAATAACAACTTTCATCAAAATCCTGTATGCTTACTACATATGATAATAGAGCTCCAAACACGCTGGGTGACATTATTGCAGAGAACTGAAAGGTCTACCTGAAGGTGATAAAAAAAGCTTTTGGGGTGCTAAGCGGGGTCTCCTACTCTATGTTGTTCAGGAGGTTCAGGAGATCTTGGTGCAGAAGTCCCTGTCACAGCAATGGGGCAGAAAAGCAGACAGGATCTCAGAGAAGCATGATGGTTGCCAAGATGCAGACATAAGTTTTACCCACACTGTGGCAGAGGCATATCATGTATAGCACATTAACATAAATGTGGGGATATGCTGTTCTGGCACGATGCTTCACCCCTTCTCTGTTCGGGTGGAGGAAGGGCAGGGTCTATATTAGTGACTGTTGAAAGATGGCACCACTGCCACCACACTTACTTCCTCGGTGAGAGGTAACAGCTTTTGCATGAGTTAGGGATGAGACAAACCACAGATTTAAATGTATTGTTTCAGAGTAGAAAATGATACAATTAAAAAAAAAAAAAACCACCACAAACCAAAAACATCTTGAAGTTTGTATTCTCTTCAAAACAGTTTGGGGTTTTTTTGGAAAAAAAACCAACCAAACAAAAAGTAACAATAAAAAAACCCCCATCAACCTCTTTGCATTACCACCAGTTCACTTGTCTCAGTTACTGCACAGTTTTCAGACTCTGAAAGCCTAAGCAGTGCACTCCAAAACAAACTGTTGATCTTATTCTGCAGATGTTGGAACTTTGGCATCAGTGTCTCTACTTTTACCTAACAACACCCGAGGGATGATGCATATCATCATCTTCACTTACTTGCAAAATTTGAATAAGATCTTCTCAAACACTAAAACCGGTCCTGTGCTGCCAAGTATAGTGAGAGGCTGTCCACCAAAGAGAGAGTAGGCAATTCCAGTCATGGATGCTCCAAACAGCGATTCTATTGCACTCTGAATATGATATAGAGAGAAGTGTCCATAAATTTTCAAACAGGTTCTTTTTGCAATGTCTTAGTCTGTAGCCTTCTAAACAGTGAAACACCAATATTTAAAGGTGATTCATGCAACAGTAAGAAAATACTAACCACAAACCTAGGAATGTAAGTTTGTTTTAAAAGTTCAGATTTAACACATACTATACGACCTTCAGTTGCTTCTCCCAGCAGACCACCAAATGTGATGACAGGAGACATGCAAGCACAGTAGAGAAACAAAAATGATGCCAGACACTGCAGACTGAGAGCATCCCTGAAGTCACTCCAGAAGAAGGGAGCTTTTCTTTTTATATCTAAAATCAATCCTCCAAAAAATCTACAAAAAATAGAAGAGATCAAATTAATGAAAAAGCCATACCAAACTTTCTTCCACCGTATTGCTTTAAATATACTGCAGAGAAGCTATTGTTCCTTGATCAAATGATACATACTCTTATAATTCATCCCTCCCAGAAAAAAGTTTCTGGGAACCCTGTCTTGATGACTTTAATCAGGAAATTGTTTTTTTAAAACAAACTAATTCGCATGTTTCTTTTACAAAATTTTCATCTAATCATCCAGACCCAAAACTTCTGAACAGTTGTTAGCTCCCACACGTAAAACCCTATTATTTATTATGTGAAATAAATCTTTTCATTTGTTTAATCAGAGAGCTACCACAGTGCCCATTTGTCCACACGTCTACATATAGAGCTTCAAATTCTTTATTTGAGAACCTGTTCCTAAATACACTTGATGATAGAATTGAATGTAGGCCACCATTTTCCAAGGACAAGAACTGTCATCTTTTGTCATTTACACTATACTAAATATAATAAAATATTTAGGAACAGACGCTCCCTTAAAATATACCATACAGTTAAAGTGAATATCCCCACAATGCTCTTTTTCTCACAGGCACCCAATGTATCAGATGTTGCTGGGGTAAGTGGAAGACAAAGTGCCACCATCTCCTAAATATTAGAATGATCCTTCAAGCCATGAATTACCAGGTTCACCCGTGAGAGAACGGCTTACAGCCAGACTGGCCATCATCTCTTCTGCCCCACTGTGTACACAAACACTGCAGCTGAATCTTTAGCCTTATGCAGGTAGGAATGATACTTAAATATCAAGAGGCAGCAAGGTAAAAGAAAAGTCTATCACACAACTACACTGCACTAAGGCAATCACTGACAGCTGATGCACTTACACCACGCTGTATGAGATGAGAGAACATAAGTATTCCTTGGGGCAAATTCTTCCTTCCGATGTGTGTATATTGCAGCCACCATGGTAATCAAAGCCTCATGTACCAGGACATATCATGGTTTACTGAGGCAAAAAAGAAACACTAGAGCTGCACAACCCAGAAACTTCAACTACAAAATAGCTGTAAGCATTCATAATATATGGCACAAGACTATTCCCAACTTTTCCTTCATGCTATACAAAAATAAGAAATGTTAATCAAGTTTAACAGAGGTCTGACCTTTATAAATAATAGACACAGGAGCTTGCAATAAATACAATGTGAAAACTCAAATCCTCTTGCCCTCTCCCCCTCTCTGCAAATTAGTATGTATTGTCCTTTTCAACTGTGCGGTACGCAAATCAGGAAAAATGCCTGAAATAAATCATATGCCAAGCCAGTCACTTGAGAAAGAACCAGGCCATTATGATTTCTTTGGAAGTGCATCACTTACAACACTTAAGATTTTGTATATGTTTTCACTAACTTTCCAGTGCGTTGCAGTTCTGGTCCAGAGTGTCCTCCAGGTTGTTCTGTGTCCCCATGGGCTGCAGTCCCATTTGGCACTCCTGGGATCTTACGTTTCTCCTACCAGAAGGAAAAGATACTTCTCATGGGCCTTAGCAACCAAAACATAATTTTAGCAGAGGAAACAGGCTTTGAGAGTTGAAAGACTAAACACGTAATTTTTATTGTACGATTCATCAACATAACCTCTTCATAAGCTGTAGAGGAGTTCTGTAACAGGAAATAGTAGAAGCAATTGTGGTCTAAGAAATTTAAAGAATTGATCACAGAAAATCTTGTATCAGAAAACATTTTGAAGAGTAGCAAGCCACGCTGCTTTGATCAATTCTTGCAATAAGCTTAGAACAAAAGCAAATCATGTCTGTTCAGAATAATCAAAGATGCTTATGACCAATTACCCCTGAATTCAAGATCTTTAGATACAACTATCTGTCTTTATTCAGGAGAGAACTAGAACTGAACTACACAAAATGTCATCACTATACTGTATGCTTGCAATACAAGAGTTCTCTTAAAGCAGATTAACCAAAAAAAGAGCACGCAAAACATTTATATAGTGACCCTGCTAAATGCTAAATTAGTAAGACTTAATTCTACCTAGCAAAAACTCATCACAACATTTAAAAGTGTCTGAATTTTACAGTGTACAAACCTGAGAGGGAACATTTTTAGGTGGTTCTATTCGAATTGTTGGGTCCCACTCTCCAGGAGGGAGAACAGTAACCTGATCAAGGAACTCATCAATTCCAGACACCAAGTCATTGCGGTCTTTTGCTTTGTAAGCAACATCATGGAACACCTGTGAAAAATGGAGAAGTGTATGTGGGAGGAAAAAGAGATGGGGAAAGGAATACTCTCATAAAATTTTTCACAATGGCCCCTTTTCTCTGAAATAAAACGCACTTCATGACGTTCCCACCAAACAATCTCAGCTTCAACTGACTGGAGTTTCTAGTACATAGTTTTCACAGAAGCTCCAGCTGCTATGGAAAAACATCTTTATGGGTGATAAATGTTCTAGAGATTTTACAGTTTAAAACACAATTAATTCCACTGGAAAGTAACTGGGTAAAATGGAATCTTCTCAGGGAAGATATCCTTACATGTGAATATTGTTTCTCATTTTGTTATCTCCTTATGGCAGCGTAATCTGGGCTATTACAGTGTCCTGGTTTCAGCTGCGATAGAGTTAATTTTCTTTATAGTGGCTGGTATAGGGCTATGTTTTGGATTTGTGCTGAAAACAGTGTTGATAATACAGAGATGTTTTAGTTGTTGCTGCACTAGTCAAGGATTTCTCAGCTTCCCATGCTCTGCCAGGTGCAGAAGAAGTTGGGAGGGGGCACAGCCAGGATAGTTGATCCAAACTGACCAAAGGGCTATTCCATACCATATGACATCATGCTCAGTATATAAAGCTGGGGAAAAAGAAGGAAGGGGGGGACGTTTGGAGTGATGGTGTTTGTCTTCCCAAGTAACCATTACACATGACGGAGCCCTGCTTTCCTGGAGATGGCTGAACACCTGCCTGCCCATGGGAAGTAGTGAATGAGTTCCTTGTTTTACTTTGCTTGCGTGCGCGGCTTTTGCTTTACTTATTAAACTGTCTTTATCTCAACCCACGAGTTTTCTCACTTTTCCGATTCTCTCCCTCATCCCACCGGGGGGGAGTGAGCGAGCGGCTGTGTGGTGCTTAGTTGCCAACTGGGGCTAAACCACAACATACAGGTAAACTAGAATGCTATTTGTGCATCATCACAATGATTAGCCACATTTCATCTGGACGATTCCACATTGGAGATTCCCTACTATACCTCTTCAAGTCAGTACAAAATGACGAAAACCAAGCCAGGAATAAAAATACCTCATCTGTCATTAGTGTTGCAATTGATCTTCCAATCTCATGGTATTGTTGCCCTTTACCCAGTGGTCCAAGAAGAATAAACAAAAATCTGCAAATAAAAGATAAATTAAAAAATTGTAAAGGATACATATTTGAAAGTAACCGTACATACTACAGAAATACTTATTTAAAAATTGGACTAGAAGAACCTCTAAGATGAACATTATATATAATCTCCTTCACAATCCTCACACATGCATTTAAACATGAAGCTCTGGTTAGAAAAAATGTGAAAATAACTTCCAAAAATATATCATAAGCTTCACAGTCAGACTTGATCGAGACTATCAAAACCTCCTTACATAACAAACCTTATCTTACATAATAAATATATGCAATTATAATCTATGTACAGAACACATTAACATTAATTTATTTAATTCTGTTAATTCGAGAGAATCAACTATTTTATGGTAGTAGTATTATTGCAATATTGGGGAAGCTAAATTACCCTGAATGAAAATAATTTTTAAATCGTTCTTACTCCCATTAAGGCTCTAGACAGCCTCTACTCTAGGCTTGGGGCTAGTAAGGTTCTATAAAATGCAGAGGATAGGTTCAAATGAAATAACTGAAGTTCTCAGTTTTGCTAAAATGCAAAAGACAATTTTTTTACTAACATTATTAAATTTTTTAAAAATAAACATTTTTGCAGAAATTATTAATTATCCTGATTTTAAATTATTTAATTTTCTTTTCGCCAAAAGTCAAGAAATCTGTTGTTTTCCTTTTGGTGGGAAGTTGGGGGCGTTACTAGGAAAGGCTTCAGAAGTTTTTTTCAAAGCCAGCTCAGTCCCTCAGTGTTCCTTATACACATGCAAAAATTAGAAAAGACAAAAAAAAGTCACATCCAAAGTAACTACAACTTAAAGAAAATTTTATACTGTTTATCTGACTAGGAGCAAGGATCTGAGTCTCAGCATTGCATTTCATAGCATAACATTCCTTCCTGAGCATCACAAACAACTGGAATACACTACTGTCTTCTGTCAGAATTCTACTTTTATAGAAACTAAAAGAGGGAAGGAGAAAGAGAGACAGAATATGTGTACAAACATATGCATAAGTACAAAAAAAAAGTGAGAGACCGCAATAATAGTTAAGTCCGTGAACTCAGATATGGGAGAATCACTTCAGAGTTTTGATCTGAATCAACCCCATCAGGAAACTATATCTGCAGATCTATTTAAATGCTTTCTGTTTGACTACAAAGTCTATTTAGACATTTTTTAAAAATTCCTCATAATTTGTTCTCAGAACCAAAGTACTTCATCAGAAAAAGTTTCAACTTAGAAAAAAATTAATCTAATAAAGATTTATGGCTAAAAGTCATATTAATTACCATGCAAGTATCTAAAAAGTAACTTTTAGAAGAGTGTGATATTTACAGCATGTTCTTCATCCATTCACTATGCCTAGTCAATCAAATCACATAGTTTGTTTTTTTCTTTTACTCAATTCCTTCTTTATTTTTTTCTTCTGGACATAATTATACAGTATCACACAAGTAGTTTCAGTTCCAGATGAAATATACTAAGAGGCTGAATATTTCACCTTAGTATTTCATCTGCAGTATTACCAGCTTGTACAGGATAAACTGTGTGTTGTAACCTAACAAGCTATCATTTCTACTTCTGCAAAAAATTATTATCTGCACACACAAACAGCATGTTTCTGAATATACCCATACATCATTTAAAGGATGAGTGGAAAGATGTCTCTAAGAGATGGCTTTGTTAAAGAAAGAACCAAATTCATAACTCAATCAATGACAAAGTTGAAGGTCACATCACTCTGCCTCTACACAGTACTCAGAAAAACATGAAGAGAAATAAATGCAACTGTACCTTGTTGGAATCGGAACTTCAGCTAGTCCCGTAAGCAGCACTGCAGGAGATAACCTAACAAAAGCAACAACCGCACGGTCCAGGAACTCCAGTTCACCAACTAAGATGTTTGATGCTTCAGCTCCAGGTGGTATCTTTTTCATGAAGTGTAGGTCAACCTGGGAAAAGTATATTAAATTACAACCTAAAAGCTATTCAGACAGATTTTCTCCCCCTGATTTGTTGACAGGGACTTTCTAGTCACTGCACTATAATCTTAGTTATTTCAATTATACAGTTTCTACTATTCTTGTCTGTTAAATTTTTTTTTTTTTTAAATAAAAATGTTTCTCAAAACCAAACAACTTGTCTTTCATTATTGGACTAATTGTTCTTGGAAACATAGTTGAAGTATTGCAGAATTAATTTATAAAGACAACAAATCACATTCAAAATCTTGTTAAGAATATAGTATTAATTTCCTAGTAATACTTTTTATCAATAATCATAACAGATTCAATAATTCATAACAGAATCAATAAGTCCTAACATTAGAAGAAATGAAGACACCTTATTTTTTCATAATTAACAATCCTAGAAATCATGAATTCATAGTTGCTGTATTATAATCTCAAGGAGAAGAAGAACAGGTTCCCCTACACTTAATTTTCCTTCTATTGCTCTAAGTGAGATGTATTTTTGTTTTCGGATTTAATGGAAGACAGTTGCCCTTCTGCGGAAAATAACAGAAAATAAGCTATGACCATGCTTGTCTCAAGAGTAAACTGAAAGAACAAAGCAGAATAAAAACTTTGGAGTTTTACAGCAGTGATGTTGACTTTTGCGGAGATGGTAGGAAAAGACAGAGAAACAGCTTCATCATGACATTGCTATATAAGCTCAAGGTATTTGCCTGGGAATGTGTTCATTTCTATTTATTTCCTTGGCATCAGTCTAGAGTTTACTCTGTAACAAAGATCGATGTGGAATAATAGAGTATATAATGTATGTTTGATTTCATTATGCACCAGTATTGTCTACATTTCAAAATGCATGAATTTTGTCATTTGCTTTCCTTTTATTAATCTAAACACAACAACAGCAACCAAATCCAATATAAACTGTTAAAGTGGACCATTTTAATGTCTATCTTACAGCCATCTGTCAGTACTAGTTTGCATAGTTTTTGGTAATATTTAGAAAATTGTTTTCTTGCAAATGGCTCTGGCACTAAATCAGAATTCAGATATAACACAGTTGCCTGTGTAACGAAATCTTATTTCGCTGAGATCACAAAGAGATGTGTAATGCTACCCTAAGCTAATCTAGAACGATGATGAAACCCCTCACACAAAGTTAAACAAGCATCAAATCAACCTGGAAGGTTGGAGACCAAGTACTTTTTCAATGTAAAGTATCAGTGAGGTAAATTCTATTCCCCACTCAAATCACAAAATAACTCTTCAGGGTTAAATACAAAGCCCAAACAGATTCACTTTGCACCTAATTGTGGTGTCGTAGGTCATTTATAGTTGAGAGAAAGGAAGTAGTCTTTCAGGCACATAGCAACGTGCATTCTGTACTGATTTTACCTTGTGAATGGATTTAACATTTAATAACTAATGTCTCATGTACAACATGCCACAGTTGTCACCTTAAGGTCCCACTAACGTACAAATCACAGGATCAGGATTCAAATCTGAAAGACACATGCAGTCTCCTGTCTACCAGAAAGTATTTCCAGATACGTTTCCTGTACTATTTATCAGCTTGAGATTCCAAAACCTTTTAGGTAGTGAACAGAGCCCCAGTTAAAAGGAAAGTAGCTGGCAGAGAAGCATCAAACTGGGCAAATACACCCAAACCCCGGGTGTTGCTTCTGCTACATAATGAAAGCAGAGGTGGCCCTGGAGTGAATCTGGGGCAATGGCAGAAGCTACATCCTTCAAATGCTTCATCTAACCTATCTATTATACATCTCTTATCCCAAGAGGTCTTTACCTGGAGAGACCTCATGCGCATCTTAATCTGCACCCTAACCTGAAGCACATTCATGACCTGGCACTAAATAGTCCCAGTAAGCTCCGATTAAACATAAAATTAAATAACTAATGTGGAGGCCATTCCCCTCCAGGGCAACTCAAGGACTGAACAGAGTGGTGGGGACCTCCCCCAGAACCAAACATAAATTGACATGAAGACAAACAGAAAATACACAACATCACTTCTTAGGAAAGCCGTGACACATATTTATGAAATTTATTTATAAGCAGAGCCAACCAGCATTCAAAAACAAGTCAATTATTTCACATGGTATTTGAAAGACCAAACTCTGTCAGTATGGGACCAGGGTTTGATTCAGAAATACTGTTTCCATGTGGAGTGTAGGAACGTTGCCATGAGAAGGGACGCAGGTGCAGTCTCTTTATGCATTTCATATTTCAGGACAACTAGGGTTCACTTCAGCCTCTGGCATAAGAAGCAGAGACCAGCCAGATGCAGTTGTGAAACTGCCATCCCCATCCTGCTCAGACACAGGATAAAGTGGTGCTGTGACAGATCACCTCCATTATCACCCCTGGAATACAAAGTCCTTGTGGTGTCCCCAGAGGAAGACGAGTGACACATTTACAAGTACAAACATCAGAAACTATGTCTCCCTCTCTGTGCTACTGAAGTAACATTGAAGACAACTTTTAGTGCCATGTCTCACATTATTCATAAATAGATACCAATACAATCAACTCAGTCTCAGTCCTGTATTCAGATCAAGACAGCTTTTTGAATCAACTCCAAAATTTGGAATATTAGAAGTAGCCCAAGGGAGACAGATTAGCAAGGAGAGAATATGTGAGGTAGTCAAAGGTGCTTTTTTGTAGAAGATAAATGAAATTAATATGTGGAACAAAATTAGAGCAAGAAATCACAATACTCAAGAGAAAATTAGTGTACTGCTCTACTTTCCTCTCAATCTGTGCACATAACTCCAGTTAAAACCATTGGGAGTTATTGCAATAGCACATTTCAAGGGGAAATTGTACTTTACTTATGCATCTTCAAAAGGATAAATGGATCTGTTTAAAGGCAGTCAAAAAAGGTATTTAGATTACAATCCTTTACTGTTATTTCATTTCTGCAAACAAAAGTTGTTCCTTTCATATTCCTGACATCCTTGTTGGTATCTAACACTGCTGAGGCTAGCCAAAAGATGACACATTGATCTCTTCTCAGGCCAGTTTAAATAGGAAGAGCTCTTTTGGTCAGCAAAGCTGCAGCACTACAAAAATAGTGAGTGAAGGATCAAATGATGCAGCCTCCATTCTTGTTTAATACAAACATCATGCAGCTAGATAACAGACTGGGATTTTGATCCTACAACATTCAAAGCAATTGGGGAAATGTGCAAGAAAAGCACTACTGAAAGTCATGTCGTTCCCTTTAGGTTGTTATGAGCTTCACCTCTGCACAGCTTAATTTTGAATAGACAGCTTTATTTATATTTTATACCCTTTACAAAATTTTACATCTTGCTATTAGAACACTTGCCAAAACAATTCGTTTTAGTTAACACTTTTAATATAAATGTCAGGAAACCAAAATCATACTTGCCTTTTTAAAGCATTATAATCTTAGTTTTAAATATTTTTAATGTATTAGCATTATTTTTTTAACAACTTGTCACTGTTTATAGATCTCCTTGCTACCTCTGTAGAAATGTGGTCCATAATACATCCCCAGCCAGCTTCCTTTCTTTTCACTGTCTTTGACAAAAAGATCTGTTTCCCGTCTTTATTTCAGCCATATACCATTCCTAGTCTGGCGTGTTCAGTCAAGAATTCAAATGGTGCAAATAGCTACTGCTGCTAGGAAATAAGTCTGGCACCAGATGGAGCAATCACATAACTCTACTTTTAGCTCAGCTGCACTAACATTAAGATTCAACAGACTCAAAGTGCTGTTCTTCAGAATTTTGGTTTAAATCACCTTTCTTCACTTACTCAACCTTTGTTGTATTAATGTGTCAGCTGAAGTCATCCATCCCTGTCAGTCTGTCATCCGTATCTAATGTGACAGTTTGTTTTAGGTACATACAGACTTCTTAAACAAATTAGGATTCTCCTTTACATTAAAGCTGAGAAGCTGTTTGCTTTTCTTTGCTATCTAACATTGAACTGTCATTGCAATCTCCACTACTGAACAGTTAACATCTTTTGTGAAGTGTACCGAAATATCTTGGCTTGCCAGAAGAATTAAGTTATAGGTTTACAGAAACACATTCTGTTTGAGACATCTGGAATCCACGAGTTCAGGTTATAAAAAGCGTAGTTTGCATTCATGCATTACTTCTACAAAAAGTAAAAACCTGAGAGGTAAATCTGAATTATAAGAATTCTGAATTACTTTCCTCTTTAGATAATTTTCTGTTAATTTGTAAAAATTCTCCCTACAAATATACACCTATGATATTGCCATGCAATAAATTTATCTATGTTCTTAAACTGTGATTTCCTGTTACCAGTAATTTATCAAGAAAACGAAAAATTCTTTTTTGTTATATACAAACTGTGTTGCAGTGCACACAAAACTTTAATGCTGAAGTAAAATTTGCACTTCACAGTTCTTCCTGATTCACATGGATTAATTTAACTTAAACGATCTATTTAGTAGTCAGGAAGCTCTCTTCACCATCAGTGAACACTTACCTTGCTAAAGTCAACGGTGCTGTTTTCTCTGCTCACATCATTTTTGTTTTCAATACAGGCTGGAGCAGACTGTGGGGAAACAATTTGACCTGCTAAAAAAAGTAGCGTTATTACAGAATACTAACAATTACTTCTATAAATAAAGCAACATCTAATGAAATACTTGTTACATTTCATATCATATGTATATGAAGCATCTAGACATGGCATTTTAATTAAAGACTTATTTAGAGCAACACATTCTCAAAAGACAGAACATTTATCACGTGCAGTTAGGAATGGGAGAATATAATTTAGAAAATGTAAAAGATACTCTTGAATATTGGAAGACAAACTTTCTATGCCAATTCAAGCTTACAAATTTTAAGATATTACATTTGAGGAAAGTCCTGCATTCACATAGTTTTTGTAAGTAATTTGAGGAGCTGCCAATTTTGGGCAATATCTGCCTACAAGAATACTCCTCACTGACTAAAACAGGATTACTAATTTTCATAAATTTACTCATGTGTGTAAGAATGTCCTGATTATAACAACAACTACAAAACCCAGCATTGAAGTTGGCTGCTATAAAAATAGATGTATTGGAAATTAAGATGATTTAAAAACTCAATATCGAACAATGTGATTATTGACATGTGTAACACAAAGGTTTCGGCAAACACATTTTCAAAAAATTCCAGTGAGGACTTAGTAAAGTCTTTTATAGAAGTTTTAAAAATATCTCAAGATGAGAAGTGTTTAAACACGCCTCAGTCTCGTGTAAGCAAACAGTAAGCCTTGTGACCAACAAAATTTTGCCAACGAAAGCTCAAAAACAGGATTAAGTGACACGTATATGTCACATAAAGCATATTTTTACTTAATGCCAACATTGCCCCCGTGCACGGCCAGAGGCCACCATGCACACATTGAGGGTGTGGGGCTGGCAGTAGGGCAGCACACAAACCCCACAAGGTGATAGGCCATTCCCTGCTTGCCTTCACTTTTCCTCCCCAGCACGGCAGGAGCCGCACACAGCTCTGAACACCACAACAAAGTACAGGGAAAAAGTACCAAATACATGAGCCAACTATCTCTTACTGCCCTAACACATACCCAGGAATAACTACAGAGTCCAACTGGCCCAGAGTCAGCATCTCATGCCCAGCATATATTTGTTTCCATAGCAAATAGTCTCTCATATGACTG
This sequence comes from Mycteria americana, assembly GCF_035582795.1. Taxonomy (NCBI): domain Eukaryota; kingdom Metazoa; phylum Chordata; class Aves; order Ciconiiformes; family Ciconiidae; genus Mycteria; species Mycteria americana. The sequence goes on from NC_134373.1 coordinate 24,921,807, forward strand.
AGAAATGATGATGTGAAAACATTGGTTCTGGTGAAAAATCAACCTAAACTTGCACAGTAACAAAGACCATATGTTCAAGATACTTGAAGATGAAGACAGTCAGAAAGTCCTAAGCTAGGCACATCGGGCATTCAAAAAGCCACAGCGTCTCCCCTCACACCGCTGTTACACACACATGTCCTCAGCCACAGCCAGGAAACAGAGCGCGTCGCAGGATCCAGTCTGAACAGGACAGCAGACGTGTAAGAGTATCTCAGCCACTGCCAAAATACTGAAGTATCCAGCTTGGGTCACAGCTGAGCACCACAGTATCCCTGTCTAAGTCTGGTCATGAATTCCCAGTTGAAACACTTGCTCAAGGAAAATGTTGGTTTTCATGAAAATCAACATCTAATTTTCCACTAGACAAATCTCCCATAACACAAAACAGTTTTTAGACTCTTGTGCTGCATCCTGGTAGCATAGCCAGAGAGATTTCACTTGGATTAGGAAGTACAGGAACAGAATGTTTTAAAATGTATTGCTAGAAATCTTATTATTAAAGGTATCAATCTTAAAAATGTAAATATTACCATTTTGTCTCTGATTCAGGACAAGGACAGATCAAAACAAGAATAGAAATTAGGGCTTTTGTTCAGCACTACAGTAAAATAAACAGAGAATGGCAAAAAAACAGACATGACAAAAAACCAAGCATGTTAACCTAACCAAGTAAATAAAAATAAGTCAGGATTAGACTTTACATATGAGAAGAATAAAGGACTGATTTCAGAAAGCAACATATTAATGTAACTTAAAGAAATTCACATTAAAAAAGACTATTAATTCCTAAATGTCACAAGACACAACTTTTGCAAATCGGAAGCCAGAAATTATTAAATATGCAAGATGCTTATAAATGGTCATTCAAGTTGTCTGTTTTAATTATAACTTAAAGAAAAAACACTGAGTTCTATCATTGTTACACCATCACCTGTACACTATGTATCCCCATACACTACTTCACACTGTAATTTTTTTTCTGTATTGCTTATTTAGCAGTCTTAGAATTATTTTTACAGGAATCATTCTTTAGTATCATAACTATTAAAAATAATTAATTATAAATTTGATTTCTGTACTATTTTGGAGATTTTAATAACGTAACAAAAAACCTTCCACTAATTCTAACAGCGGAGCCATAAAACACTCAGGGAAAATTTCTGCCCTGACTTACTCCCACAAAACTTTAAATCTAGTAATATTAGACTTTCTTAACTCTTAATTTCTTCCTTTTAGACACTCCCCTATATGCTATGATCTCTACAAAGGGAAATAATTGTAATAATTACTCATATTAATATACATACTATGTTATAAAGATGTTACAGGAAAGCAACAGAAATAGTAGTTCATTACTTTCTGTTGCTAATTAGGGATTTACATTTATACTTTTTTTTTCTGGACCTAAAAATTCAAGAAAATGAGAGCAGGGATATCTGCCAGGGAGATAAAAATATTGACCAACAAAGGAGTCAGAGCATGGACCACCTGTTATAAACACTGAAGTTTTAACATCATAATTGGAGGTGTCAAAAGCCTCTAAGCAATTAGCATAACAGTCCAAAGGCTAACTTTTAAACATTGTGTCCACTTTTCTTTTAGGAGAAAAATATGTAAAAATATACATAGTAGGAAATAAAAGCCACAACCAGTAAGTATGTGAAGTTTATAAGAATAGCATATGTTCTTTTTCTGTGCCAACAGAAGACCTCAAACTTTGATTTACCCATATGTTGGAGTAATCTGAAAGAACACAAATTTTACCTTGAGGCAGTAAGAGATGTTTAAATAGCTCTGCAACTTAAGACAGCTTTCTGGATCTTGGAACAAGAAATTTGTTTTTTTTACTGTATTGAATAACAATAAAAGATACAAGGTAGAGAAGACAGGTAACTTCACTTTTCACATGATAGTCATGGGGTAAGTTTTTTAAAGAGCATCTTAAACACCCTGCAGGAATGCGTATTTCTTACGCAACAATACAGTCAGTAAAATGCAAATCTGGAACTCTGCCTCTGTGTGGCCCTTCAACAGAAAAGTAAGACAAAAAGTACTGGTTTTTTGAGAGATTTTTGCTCCTGTACACATTTAGTTTGTTAAATGCCTATATATTTTGCACTGGATAGTAGGTGGATGCAGTGCTATGGTGGCCCTCTCCCTAGGAGCAGGACTGCAATGCTACACAGTTATTTTTATATACGGTAGCTTTCTCTAATTCTGAGCTATGAAGCCACAAAAATTCATAAATGTATTTAATTTTGTGAATAATTTCATGTTGACGTAAAGGAGATGTCTTTGGGGTGAATACTGTTAAGCACATGAGTAATTCCCAATAGGGTAAAACCAAAAGATACTGATGGCAGCCTAGTGAACATTGGCATCCACCATGCTATGCTGGTTTTCCAACGTCATTAAAAATATTCAGTTTGATAAAGCATGTTGGCAACCATATGTGTGCTTTATCCTCAAGCCGTTCTTAATTTCAGCAACTGATTGTTTTCTCTGAATGAAGAACACCGTTATTGGCACCATGATGGTCCCATGAAGCAACCATCAATTAAAGAGCTATGTGAATGAAGAGGGGAGCTGTCACATCATACCTAGACTAAAACAAACAAACAATCAAACAAAAAAGGCATTTCCTCTCCGATTTCCACCAAAACATCAACAGTCACCACTAGCATCAAACTGTCTCTGGAATACAGGTACACTAATTCCAAGTTTTCTCCAAATTTTATCTTTCTAATATGAGAGGCTTCAAAGCACTATGTGCAAAAAAATCAAACAAACAAAAAACAACAACAAAAAAAACAACCACCACCAAACTAACGCCAAACCCTACCCAGGCTTTAAACACCTGCTCTGAGAAAAGCACTTGTGATGGTTTATTACTTCTTTGAGTTGGCAATAGGGGGGTTAGGCTGGTAAGAATGGTGAAGGCACAAACCATCAACTCCCTATAAGAGGGAATAAGAGCAGCAACAGCCTTGCCATTTATTCAGCTCTTCCATGCCCTGTCCTTGCCAGTTCCATTTCAGCTGTCTCAAGCAAAATGTTTATTTACACACTGTATGGAGTAAATACAGCATTTTAATTTTTAAGAATGCAATGTAGTACTTTGAGTCCTTATAAATGTAAAGTTTAAAAGGCTTGATTTATCCTGCAGTCCATCTACATAAAGCATCTGAAGACCTACATTCTTTGAGAATTCATCAGAGCACCATTCAGATTTTTTAAAGTATCAGTCAAACAAATGCATAATGTGGTATCATTGAAATATCCAGCCTACATACAAAGGAACTTAGTATCTAACAGATAAAACCACAGTAAAATGGGTGTTAAGGCTTATCTATGTATTAAAAAGCCGATATCAGCACAGTTTTTAAAATTATATTTTAAATTGGTGTACATAAAAAAATGAGTGTTTTTTTCAGATAATATGAAATTGCCAGAGCTTTGAATAGAGCAAGAATTCACACAAAAAATATTATGTCATGCAAAGCCAAGCCACTTAAAAATCAAAACCTATCAAAATAAGGTCCATATTTGTTACACTAATAGAAGTTTGCATTTACAGATAGAGCTTAGCATTTTGAGTCTATTAGTCCTGCCAAATTAAAAAAAAAAAAAATTAATCCCAGTAAATTAATGTCACGTGCAACATACTCTCACTCCCCAAAATTTAAAGCTCTAGACATTTAACTATGTGTATTGTATTTATTAATCAAAATCCAAGGGGTCTCTAGAACGCCAATGACAAAAACCAAGAACAATGTATTCAGATACAAATCACAGTTAATGGAAACAAACTGGATGCAACTGACACATCAAAGGAAATTGAATCAGAAAAGAAGTTGCTTATTTTTCTAGACCATATATTTCTTGCCATTCAGAAAAAAAATCTGATTTGCAAGCCACCTATAACAATCTTGAAGCTTTTCACTGCAACTAGTCACCAATTTTATAAATCTAAATGGATACATTGTCCAGATCAAAAATCAAGGATTGAAAAACAGTAAGTTTTCCTAAGTATATGGTAAAATTATAATATAACAGAGCAGTGATACCATCTTTGCAGGCTGAATTGTATATGTACCTTTAGGCCTCTTGATGCATAACATTTTAAATCAGTGGAGAACCATGTCACTCCATTGTACCTGTGTAACTGCAAGCAGATTTGGTTCTCACTAATGATACATAATTTAAGACAATGAGGAAGAAGTCACTTTATCTGTTTTTTCTAATGCTAGGCCTGAATCTCAAGCATAATTCACATGAAGTCATGCAGTTTTAACTAAAATGCTATGATTTGCAGTTTTACAAATTGATGTAAGAAAATGAACTTATAAAGAAATGGCACTTTTCTTTCCCCCAAAACAACATCATTCCACACAAGCTTCTCTTAAGTGTGCCACAGCTGCTGACAAAGGCCTGAGGTATTTTTTAATCACTATAGCAAGAAGTTGCATGCTGTCAAGAAACTGAGACGAAGACATGGGTGTACATTTGAAATGATCTGAAGCCCAAGCAAGAATAGGTATTTATACTACCTCTGAACCTTCAGGGAGTTTACAGAACCCAAAGGATAGGAGATGAGGAAGATACAGAGATGAGATGAGCCTGTTAGGGACAGACACAACAAAGACAGAGCAAAATAAAGAAATACAAAGATGAATGATACAGTTTTATACATATAGATTACACATTTTATCATGGGTACAAGGAAACGTGGAGAAAAAAAGAATAAATATCAGATGAAAATGTTCCTAAATACATGTTATATTTTAGTAATATAAAAACCTGTGGATAATACAAGTTGATTAAAATATATACATTTGAGAAGAATATAAAACAAGAAACAGAGCATTAGCTAATTTAGCTAGAATTAACTATCTTTAAGTTTGCCTTCTCTTCAAGGAAAGCTGGAGCAATCCACCTGATCCAGATGCAATACTGCCAGAAAACTTGGGAATATATATGGCATTCGTTGTGACTTATTCCCAAAACAAAGGAACACAGTCACGTACCTAGGAACGCCTCCCTACCCTTTTCATATGGCTCCAAGTAATGTCTGTGTCTCCACGTGGTAGTATTGACATCAGAGTTTCACATGCTGTAAACTAGCTCTGAGTTATGGCATAAATGCTTGAATTGATGTTTAGGAGAGATTAGGAAACTGAGGAAAGTAACAAACACCATCACATAACTGGTAATTTAGACTTACTGGGATACTAAAGCATACTGTCCTAAATTAGACACCCAAGCATTTGGACACCATAGTCTGAAATGCCTCCACGTGTGTTCATACTCCCATAAAACAATGAAGAAGTTCAAACCAGCCCATCATGCTAACTGAAATAACTGGAAAAAGGCTTGAAAAATCACATGTCAAAATTAACTGCTCCAGCAGCTCATGCTGTTAACTCTGAAGATCCCCAATTTAATATGCCATTACTTTCTTCCAGCTCTTTGGCATATCAATAAACCTCTCCTTGAAATTTCAGAATTTTTCAAAATCAGACATGATATGTGGCATAATGCAATTTTTACACTAACAACGTGTCTGCTCTGACATCAAGGGAGAAGAAGCAGTTATAAACGGCATACGTATGGAAGAGAAAACAGGCACAAGTTCATGTTATTATGGATAAAGAACACTTCAGCAAGGTGCATGGAAATACAATTCACAAGTCACTTACCCTGCCATGCTCCTCTCCCCTACTTCCTTCCTCTTCGACTTTAATCAGTAAAAGGTCTGTTAGACCTCATTACATATATACACACACACCCCCCCACACACATATTCTGAAGTTTAGACTAAAAATGAAATAGCCAGTTAAAAAAACTAAAATGTTTACATGACAAAAACTTCTTTTCCTAGCTACGTTTTCGTCAAATCAGCTACTTTTCCATGCCACACATGCTTCAATTCTGAATCGCAGAACCCTTTATAAAAGGGGAGAGGCTTATGAAATTATTTTAGCATTCCTCTAACAATAGAAAGGTGTTGTATATTTTCAATTGTCTTTGGCTTTTTAGACCATGTCATAGGAATTTACAGACACAGCTCTCAGGTCTCAGAGTGAAAAACCTACTGATCTCAATAAAAATGAGTTAAATTGCTTTACAAACCAAACTTTCTAAAGATTATTTACTAACGATGAAGATTCATATTTTTACCTGCCTTTTACAGTATGTATGCTAAAATTACTTACCACCCTCTATTTCGGGTATTTGGTGTCAAATTAGACTTTTAAAAAAATATATAATTTTTCCTGCCTTTATGCCAAATTTGACTGTCGGTTTTTATTGGAACATCAAAAGCAGGCTTTTAATTCTCACAGTTTTGATGCTTAATGAAAAGTGAAAGTTAAACACAGCATGGCAGCATTAAAAATGCATGGTAAATCCATAGCACCCTGACATCTTAGCCCTGCAGAGGATGTGAAGAAAAGCCATTGTAAACAAAAGATAATACTACTAAATACAAAGCAAATTAATTAGAGGGTCTGACAGACTCTTAAACAAAGAAAAAATGGAGGGAGAACATATGTACAAATATCTTGCAGCAAAGATATCACAGTGGTCTGTCAGCAGCACAGCCATATATTGAATTTAAATTTATGTCTTCATGTTCAGACTTTGCTCCTGAATATCTGGAAATTGATACATTGATAAGCTAGCATAGTCAACAACTTGGACAAAGAAGGGGTTTTGCATCCTCAGCTGTACCATGTAACCCAGATGGCAAGGACTTAAGGCTCTGAACCACCTATTTTACAAACTACAGACCGCTAAGGATTGTTATCAGTTAAACTGTCTACACTAAACCCAAATTTAACCAAACTGAGAATTTCCTTTTGTGCAGATAAGGCGTCAAAGTTCCCCCTGCCTCATTTCACAGGGACAAATAAGTGGCCCTTCTAAAGCTCCTGGCACTTGCTGGTTTTGAAAACTCTGATCTCTGAATAGGGGTAAACTGAGCTGTAAGCTCATCAGTAGTACCTGAGAGGATCTGTTTTTCTCTCTGCGGTCTTCTAGGAGTTAAGCTTCTCATCCAGAAAGTAAAAGCAATAATAAAATATTTTACCATTTTAATGCATTTTTTTGTATTAAAAAGAGAGACCAATACTACTACTGTTGGCAATATATGGAACATTTTACGTTCATACATTCTACACAATGTTTGTGCACAAATGAGAATAAGCAGACTAAAATGATGCCTTGATTGCATTTTACCAGTTTGTCCTCAGGAAACAAAGATGTGTCTCACAGCACACTCTTGACAATAATATTAGGTGTTTATATCCCTTAATTTTGCTTTCTTTTACACATATTTAGCTGATTTTTCTTTTGCTTTCACCTGATCCAAAGTTATGTTTTAACAACTCATTTTTGTATTATTAGGAGAAGCTTGTACAGACGCTCCATGGCAATCTAAAAAGAAATATAGCTGCAGTAAGCATAACACTGTAGCTGAACTCTATCATTCAGGTCATGAGGCAACGGCAGAAGAAAATTATCAGAAACCTCGCTGCTACCCCTGGTCAAGCTTCTAAGGACAGCAGAGTTCCTGAAAGCTAAGCATTTCAGTGTAGATTCCTGCATAATTTATACACCACATACTACGGCAAGTTACCCAGGGTGAAGAGATAACTAAGAGTATGCCAGAAGAGGTAGCAGTCAATGTGCCTGAAATTAGGCAGCTCTCCAGAATCATCTCTTTCCCCACTCCTTTAACTAGAGTACTGGGGCAATAGTTGCCACTCAAGCCCATGAGCTGCTTATTTGCTGTTGTCTTGAAAAGGGAAAAAATTGTGATTCCTTTTAAAACCGAAAACTTAGACTGAATTTTCCTCTTCTAAAGCTAATACTAATTCTAGTACAATTCAGGCAGCAAAATAAGATTCAGACTTTTTAATGTAACAGGGTAATGGATGGTAAGAGAGAAACTTAAAATAAACCAACCCCTCTTTGCTTTATCACAGGGCCATCATCTATTTTGAAGAGGTCAATGCAGGAGACTGCCAAATGTGCATTAGCACTTAAAGGATGCAAGGAAGCAATGCTTCAAACTGATTAAAAGACATCTGTCTCCAAAAAGACTTGGTTTGAAACTCTTCACTGTAATTTAGATAAAAAGCTGATTTACCTTCATATAAATGTTCCTAAAACTATTTAGATTTGTATTGTTTATGGTGCATTTAATTTAATTTAAATTTACATAGTGAAAGTGACTAAGCCATTTTTTTAACCAGGGGTTAGAGTGCTCTGAGGCATCTCTACATAAGCACGTGAACTGGAATTCAGTAGTTTTTCATCTTGCAAAATAAGCTAACTGGAATTCAGTAGTTTTTCATCTTGCAAAATTAGCACAGACAAATGAAAACCTCTAAGACTGTGTCTCCCTACTTACAGAATCACTTAACCACTGAGTATATAAAATTAGTGTGTTTAATATGGACTTAGATGCTGTCCTGATCAGAATCTATTTTTTGGGGAATTAGATAGAGATACAAAGGTTCCCAGTAGGAACTTAGGCAAAAGTGAGATGTTTCTGGAGTGACGTACTGCATCAGTTCCACTAGCAGACACAGAAAGTTACTGAAATTGAGCTTCTGATACTTTCACAGCTTGCCCTGAGGGGTCTTTTTAAGGAGACCTACTGCTTATTTGTTATATATGACCTAGTGCAAAAAGCTTATGGAATACAAGCTGCTATCTTGCGTCCTGTGGAAACTGAGAAATAGGAACATTATAGCATTAACTTTCTTAAGCGTCTCCTGAATATTTGTTTAAAGTCATCAGCAAGAGTTGCACAAATCAAAAGGAAAGTTGCCTTAAGAAGGACGGACAATCATCCTACTTACTTTTACTCTTGTTCATCCATATGCATAATCACACACATCTTAATAAATATTTTTCCCTTACTCTTAAAACAATATTTTGGCATAATTAATACGTTTCTATTTCATATCCTCTTCAGATGAAATTTTATGTTGCCTTTTAGGTCTGAGAGTCTTCCCCAGGGAAGCAGCTAGGTTTAGAAGTACCTATTAAAACTTTATATGGCAATGATTGAAAAAGGTTCTTCCTGAAACCAAAGTTAATCTTTATACCAACAGCCCCATCTTTCCAGATCCACTGCACCACTACTCTTTCCCCTTCTGCCCTATGCCTCACAGCACATGGCTACCTCTTGCACCCTGCACCTTCCCTGTGCTACGGCTGTTTCCTTGCTCCCCACTTCCCCGGGTGAGGGGGGAGCTCAGTACAGCCCTGAAGCAGAGAGACAGCAGAAGGGACTGAGATTTCACTAAAGCTAAGGCAATTTCTGGAATAAGAGTCACTATAGTCCAATGGTGTTCAGACAAAAATGTTGTGGGTATTGTTATGATACTGGATACAGAGGCTCAGTAATTCTGCAATGTATAATTCTAGTGAATTAATTGTAAATATTTGCAAAATTTGGCTGCAAGCTTCATAACACAGGCCTGTGTCCATATAAATAAGGAAGGGACAGTAAGAAATGATCTTTCATTATGATTAACCTGTAACAACAGTACAGCTTATAAAGGCTTCTGTAAAAGCGAGAAAGAAAAAAGTTAAGCCAATATTTTACTGTAGAACCACTCTGCAAACGTGCTCTCTCATTTTCATGAACATGATTTTCCAAAAAGTGATTTTCTGAAAAAACAAGGTACAGTTCTTGCGGCATCTCTCCAACAGTGTCATCCTGAAAATGTTTTTCTCATTTTCCAACCCCTCAAACTCAGCTATGAAATCTGAAGCACCAGTTGAACACTAGCTAATGCATACACTGTCATAAACTTAGAAACTATTCCAACAATCCATTACATTTTAACTAAATAGGCCCTGGATAGTGAACAGAAGTCAAAAATAGTCATATCACATTTCTGGCACTAATGGCGCATGTCCACAGTTCAGAGCAACACTGTGCAAAGATGTTCAAGCTCAGTCTGAAGGATTGCACAGAGTGCCTAAAGCACCACAAGTGTACTTGAGCTGTGCTGCACCGGGGATAATGTACCATGCCAATTACCCAGGACAGAATGGCATGCTAACACAACTAGCCTGCTTCCAACATCTGAGCTAGTTCCCCTGAATATCTCTGCACAGCCCTGAATTGTGCACAATACCTGAATTTCAAATTTAAACAGGTATGTTACTGAATGCATAAGAGGAACCACTCTCATGTAAAAGGTACCACTTCTACACAGTAGCTTTTCAGAGCAGAATCACACTGAGATCAAGCTGTGGGTAGAAAGCACATGAGATACTGAAGAGGCAGATGTTATTCAAAGCTCAAAATGCAAAATAAAGCAACGCATTACCATTTTTATCCATGGAATGGGGCTCAGACTGCTTCTTTCCAATATCAGCAAAGGATCTCACGATTGGGATCCTGTTGCTCAGCTTCTTCTGGTTCTGATGGTGATGTTGTTTCAGTAATGCCTCATGCACTCTGTGACGAACATCCTCACTGAGCTGCCCAGAACCCACCTGCTGGTCCAGAATCATATCTGAAAATATATACATAAACATAATGAAAGAGGGGAAAGAGGAAATATTTTATTTTTTAAATTGCAATAATAAGAATTAGTACCCTACAGGATTACAAAAGAAAGGTATCAGTTCCTTTAATGCACTAGAATGAAATGGTAAGTTTTATCTAGAAGTGCTTCACTCTCAGGAAAAAAAAAAAATCCAAAAGGATGCTATTAATGTAAAAAAGTCAATCCCTCAAAAGATATGCAGCTCCCAAATTAAGGTCACCTATGTAACTTTGAAGTTAGTCCCTAAGCACTCCCATACATAATGCATTTAAACCCAGGATTACGATGCGTATAAGATGTCTTTTTTTTTTTCCAAATAACCCTTACCCTATTTGCTACAAAGGACTGGCATGCTGTGAGGAAACAACTTTTTTATTCCCTTTATACTTACCACAGGAGATCACAGTCTAGCTCTTTATTTCTTATAATTACAATACTTTCAGTACAATATAAAGACATTTCAGATAAGACAATATACAAAATTTGCTGCATTATTTGCAAATACTTAATAGGATCTCATTCTACTGATGGATGTACATGTTCCTGCAAGACAATCATTACATGGATGTGTAAGTGAAACTGATCCCTCTGCTAAGCAATTGCAAGCATTTTTGCAGTCCAGTGGCAGAAAATATTCTTACATATTCATATTCAAAACTATTTGTAAATATGTGCATTATGTATTTCAAACAGGAAAGAATTGTTGAGAATTTTGTGGGATTTTTTTAACTATTATTTTGGGAAATCCTGCTAGGAACAGTAATAATGCTTAACAGAAAAAGAAAGGAAAAAAAGAAATTCTGTATCAAAGCAATTAAAACAGCATTTAAGTACACACTGTCCTTGTATATTGGAAGAAACTGTACTGCACAAAAACAGTGATATAATAAGCTGAGTCAAAAACTCCTTGTACTGAAAATTCAGACAGCTCATGATTCTGTGCTGCAGTCAGATTCATATCCACCAGTAAACTCAGTGGAAAAGCAAGCAGAGCAGAAAAAATAAAAAGCAGATGCATCATCAGCAGAGACATAAGTTGTCAGGTCTTTGATAATTGCTAAGAGCAGGAGAAAAGAAGAGAGATAATAAAAGGCATTAAGTAATTATGCTGGTTAAAAGCGGAGTTTAATTGCTAACAGTCAACTATGCACTGTATATACATTTAAAAAACACAACAGTTTTTCTGAAGTTCTCAATAGCCACATAACAAGCCAACATATCATATACATAGCTGCTTTAAGAGCTGAACAACAAATTACCTGCATATTTCACTTACCACGAAGAGGCTACCAACAAACCTACATCTCTATGACGACACACACAAAAAGACAAGGCTAGGTCCACAGATAAATGTAGCTGTCAACAGATGCAAACACGAGAGATGTATCCGGATCTCGCAATGAAGAGCGATGCAGAGGTTTTCAACATTGCCTTTGACCCCCTCCAGCAATTACATTCTGAGCAGTTTTAACAACAGTGTTGACCAAACAGCTCACACCCAACAGTAATACTGCCTGGTGGTGTGCCTAAGCTAATAAAACCTGTCTTCAGGGTGCTTCACCTGACTATGAAGGGAACTTTTATCTCCAGGAAAGGGAACTTTTATCTCCAGGGTTAACTCAACCACCACCAGGTCAGTTATCTCTGCACTCCCAGTCTAGACAAACACAGTTTTTCTATTACTCTAGACTCTCATGGAAGAGATAGGGAGGCATAGCAGCAAGATGAGCAAGAAAGGCAAAAGAGAAGGTAACAAAAGTTCAAGAGAAAGTCTTCAGTATAATTTTTTCAGAAGGAACCAAGAATTTGCAACACATGAGAAAAAGAAAAGAAAGCTCCAGCTCCAAGAAAAATATTCATTTTCCTGCTCAACTCTACTGTCTTTTGAGGAACTGCTTCTACCCTGAGGATGAGACTATCTTCCCTTTAGATAGACTTAGTCCATGAATTTGCATGTCACAGTTCCCAAAACAGGCCAGTACTTTCTGTAACATGACAGGGGATCTTCAGAAGAAAAAAATAAATAATAAATACATAACTTAGGGCATCTGTGCTAAAGCACAATTGAAATGATCCTCTCCCCCCTCCTTTTTAATTCTGCTGACCAAAAGACAAATTGTAGAAGATGCAAAAACAAAGATTACCTTCTTTGAGCTGCTCTAAGACAGAAATCAAAAGGAAGAGCTGAAAAAAAGGACTCCTCTAGAACAGGCAAATTTAGGATTGTGGTCATCACCTGGCTTACAGATCAGTGGAACTCCACTTGTATGGTGTTATTCCTGGAATTACAGTATCTTCCATATTAAATATTAAAATATATTAACTGCTGAGGATGATGTCAATATTTAAGATGATCCACTTGAGGAGAGAAAATGCCAGGAAAAAGAAAATCATATCCCTATCCTCTTCCTTGCCTAGATGCTCTGCTAGACTCATTAACAGTCACACAAGCCATGGAGTTAGTGGCAGTGTGGTGACTAACAATTTTTATTTCCTGCCAAACTGAGAAGAAAGTGGCTTACCTCGAGTTTTCTTTTTCTTTTTTTTTTCTTTTTTTTTCTTTTTTTTTTTTTTTTTACAACTTCCCCTTTACTGTAGCACCTGTGCCACATGAAAAAAGGGAAGATGCATTCAGATTTGGAAAGAGTGAAGACGTGTTTTCTTGCCTTGATACTCCCCTCCAGTTGTCATTCCTTTAATACAGACCCACTTGCAGTAGCAGCTGTAGGAGTTTAAATGTAGTCAAATTACTGACAGATTGCTGTATTTTGACCATTTTTTCAAGACCTGAACAGATTTGAAGAGTAGTAAGAAACACTGTCTCCACCAGCACCTGTCATTATTGGGATACCACTTCAGTTTCTTCGCAAGTTTTTCAACATATCTTTTAAAAGCCCAAGCCTCTGCAATGTCAGTGATAACACTCTTGATTGCAAAGGCAAGCTTGACAACAAGACTAAAATGGTTAAAGTCTGAGAGTAAATGGCAAACAGGAGCATTTTAAACATCTCATTTTCAAAACAGACTATTTCCTTTATCCTGTGAGAAGATGATCCTACATACTCCCACCAGTTGAAGCTGCACCTACTTTTCAAAGCCCTGTTTTTCACTTTTGTATCTAGACTACATGGCCATTTCTCCAAACTCCATATGACAAAACAGAGTAAAGAATACAGACCTGAAACTTCACAGCACTATATCTCAGCTACATTCCTGTATAACAATAGAGACTCTCCAGGGTTGCTCAGCAACAAAGGTTTGGGGATTTTTTGTTTGTTTGTTCTAAAGAACTTTCCTCTTGAATGACCTTTTAAATTCTGCAGAGCCCCCTTCTAGCCAGAGACACAGCTTACCATTAGATTTTTCAAGGATGCTTCACAACCATATGGAGCTTTCAGCAAGATGCAGTGTATGGAATATCCACCAGCACAGTGTTACCCATTCTATTAATTGCTCACACCATACCATTTCTGCTGACATAAGGAACACTGAAGGAGGATGTTTCTTCAGTAAGGAATCTTGATTCATACTGGAACCATGAAATAATTTTTTTAAGCTTTTAAAGACAGACATTCTTCCTGCCCTGGTTGTTTAAAAAGATTCAAAGAAACTTAGGGTTTCATATAATTTCAAGAATGTTTTCTCCATTCAGACTCAGTTACAATAAATCATTTACATAAAATTGATTTTGTGAGTAAATGTGAGCAATGACTTAAGCTATTGTAGTAAGTCAAATGTAACTCCTCGTCACCTCTGAACAATTTACCCAGGCTGTGAATTGGAGCATCAGGGGTGCAGACACTTCAAATCAGTTCAAATGCAGGGCGGCTCATGTGCTGCCCACAATGGAAAACTGCATCTATCCCACCTCTAGGGTCGGCAAGGATGCAAAAGCAGGTTGGCTGCTTCCACTCACTCTGGAGACATCTATTACGCACTGCAGCTTTTTACAGAGACATGCGGCCAGATCCACGTGGAGCCATCCCAGGTCCAAGCAAATGAGCAATAAGGAGACACTCAAATGTGGCCACAGCTTGTTCCCTATTGCTCCAGGTTCACAGCATACCCATCACCTCACGTACAATACTACATGAAACTCCCAGGTGAAACATAGAATAAATTTATAGAAGCTATACTGCATTTGCACCAAAATACCTGTGAAGTCGAAAAAGAAATTACTAACAGGTAAACAGGCTGACCTTTGCAGTGGTGAGTAAAGAAACAAGATCCAGAGCTCTTCCCCCCACCACCAGCTGTGTACCAGATGAAATACAAGTTTTGAATTGCTAGGCTCATATTCTCTTGATATAGGTTGGCACTGACAATTTACAGCAGAAGAAACCAAACTCAGTATATACCAACAAAGTTGATGGTATTTACACCTCTCAATCTTCTAAATTTTGTAACTGTACAATTGCAGGACAAAATGAGAGATTAATGACAAAAAACCAGAACACCTGGGCTTTTGTGTGCGTCATGATTGCAGTGACAGTTGACTACAAAACCTAATTGAAAAGCCAAGGTTTGTTTGGTTTGTGGTTGTTTTCTTTCCCTTAAAGACAGGGGAGAAGAAAACACAAGCAATGCTAAAGCAGTGCTTTATGGAAGACACTCCGTTGAAATGCTGTCCTTCATCTTAACTTGTCTCTAATAGGAACCCGAATATACACTTCTCTAGTGAGTTAGGCACTAGGAGCAATAGAAAGTTAACAATTAGGATTCTTGGGCTGCATTTGTGAACCAAGACCCATTTACAGTGTTTACAATGGTGATTATAAACAAGCTATCTAAGCCAGCAGATTTAGCCCGCTCATCCAAGAAGGCAGAGCGTTCCAGTGCACTGAGAGATGGATTCTATTTCTAGCTCTACCTGAAATTACTTTGTTCAACTTCTCAGTTGAATTACTTGAAAAGGAAAGATGGGGAGTGAAAAATGTCTGCTTTTTAAAGTAACAGCATCCAATTTTACTGAAGAACAAGAGCAAGCATTTCACAAAACCGTAAATAGTAAAGACGAAGCTAAAATTCCCAGCTTGCAGCTCAGAGAGCAAGCACAGTTGTAAGTCAGAGCTATGCTAACATGCCACAGTGGATGCTACCAGTAGAAGAATGGAGACCTCATAAAACAATATATTTTGCATCTCTAATGCAAATGGTTGTCTCTACACACAAAATGAAAGCTGAGATTGACTTCTGCAATCTAAAAAATTCCCACATTTGTGGTTAACATGGGAAAATACAAAACACAAAAAAAATGCCATGCTACTTAGAAGTTGGTACAAGATTTACAATTTACCCACAGACAAAGGAACAAAACCTGACAGAGGTTTCTCTGTAGAGGTAATCACCGTGTGGTAAACTGTAAATAAAGCAAACAAACGCAAAAACCTGGGTGAGAAGGTGAAAGCTGAACAAAAGACAGGTGTAGGGTCAAACAGAGAAGCAGATTGCTCACAGGCAATCCCATGCTTTGTTACAGTGTTTGTAATAAAAGTCAAATTTACCATAAAAGCACTGTCAGAAACATAACACAATGTAGGTGTCGCAGCTGAAACAAAAGGCTCCAGTGTAATAAAATCTAAACTGGAGCCAGTTTAAATATATAATTATTATGGAGTAATATAGCTTAAAGCAAACAAATGCAAAAGACGACTTGTTGAGATTGAAAGCTTAACATGATATTACTGAAATCAATAAAATCGCACACTTGGGATGTAATGCGCTGAGTTGTTGAGCACAGAGTCCAGTGACCTCAATCACAAGATTAAGCTGTTACACAGATTGAAAATTTGATTGAGGAACATATGAAAGACTGTTTGGGAAAAAACAGTCAGATCTCTGGATTGGAAAGCATGGGAATATTTAAAATTTAACTTCAAAAATAAACCATTATTACATTTAAGCTATTTAAAATAAATGGGACTATGTAATATTTCAAACGTGTAAGTCACCAAAGCACCACTGTGCAACGCTGAGGCCACAGTTTGTATTTGACAAGGTTTGACATTTGTTCACAGTACACTCTGCACAACTACAAGAAAATGCGAGATCTGTGATTCATGTTGTAAAGAAAGTATTGCCATTAAAGGCTGGACCGAACAGTTTTTGAACCAAGCAACAGAAAATGGCATCATATGTTAAGTAGAAGAACCTTTTGGGTTCATTCAGTGGTTACAATCAAAAAAAACAGATGGTAATCTGAGAATCTACATGGTTTCAAAGGAACTAAATGAAAATATCAAAAGAGAACATTTTCATCTGCCAACTTGAACAACACAGTGAAGCTGCTCTCTAATGGTGCAGCCAGATTCTGGCAAATACCTCCTCAAGAGACAAGTTCCAAAATAAATTGTTTTGATTACATAGATTTTTCAGACTTCCTTTTAGCATATGTTCTATACAGAAGTGATCGATAAAATATTACTACATCAAATGTTCAAAGGAATTCCTTGTGCATGGAGTCCTAGCTTACTGATATAGGAGCCACTGCAAAGACATATGAAGAAAGAATGTCGCATATTAAAAATAGTAACAAAACCCCCAAAAATATGTTTAATAAAAATGCATTTTTAAACAGAATACAGTTCAGCAGAGGAATTGAGCTCTTCTCCAGGGAAAAACAAAATCCATCTTGCAAAATTTAAGAACAATTTGAGAAACTTCAGGAATGAACATGCTGTTTCGCTGCATGAAGACAATGTTGGAAATCCATCTCAGAAGTCTCTATTATAATGAGATATTGTCTGTGAATTCAGCATCATAGGTACGAATAAGCTCTTTATCAACAAAGAAAATTGGGTGCCTATCCAAAGAAACGTACAGTCTTGTAGATCAAGTAATTTTTTAATAAGACTGAACTGGACTGAAAAAGAATCTAATAAAGAATGGACGTGCTGGAAGACTGGGTGATTCAAAAATTCTCACCACATGACTGGTGCCAAAATATTTTTAAGCAGAACTATCAGAGTTTCCAGGGATGAAATACACAATGTTCTGAAAGCCATGCAAGCAGTATAAAAGATGTTTTTAATCTGTAGATTTTACCACAAGCCCATTAAGGTCTTAAAACATAGACTTTAATATAAGAAATTTTCAAGGGCTAAGTGCTGAGAGTTTAATGCCTTAGTGAATAAATGTTTATAGATTAAAAGCGTGACTAAAACAAATAAGAACTCTTTGTCTCAATTTAGCAACAAAGATTAAGTATACCTCTTTCAAGGATACGAAGACTGGCATTGCATTTACAGAAATATAATTTGATATTGGAATATAGCCCAGATAGCAAGACGTTACCAACAAATACACAACACACATTTCTCCCTAACAAAGTGATAAGGCAAGTAAAAAGAAAGTACATGTGCACAATTAGTTTATTTGTTCTCAAAAGATATGATGCACTATAGTAATGCAGTAAAATTATCAACAGATTGCATTAAAAAACAAAACCCATAGTAATAAACTAGGAATCAGAAGTACAAGTTAATTTAGGAGTACCGCTTAAGACCACAGGGTACAATCTATTTTTGCAAATTCTCCTACATGTGGTATACACAGTACCATTGAAAAAAACAACCAAAAGTGACCATCAGGATCGCTGGACTAGTCTAGCATGAGAATGGCTAGCAACCAAAATAAGAGAGTTAAATGTTGAAAAAAATTGAAGCCAACAGGTGAGAGCAACCATTTCTTTAAATTCTGAAGTGTCAGGACTGTCAGATACAACTGGAATACATATCAACTCCAGGGTGAAAACAATGTTTGCATTATACAGCACACAATAAGTAGGACTATAACCAGTGACAGTGAATAGCAACTGAGTAGAACAGACAAGAAACAACTTCCTGAGAGATACAAGTTCTGTCTAATGTTCAGGTCCAGCAGTCATTTATACGGAAAAAGAGTAGCCTGACATATTATTTGGAATTATCAAGTTTCTAATATACTTAGCACACATATCTTGGTGGCGTGCTTGTCACCACTACTGTTAAAGTCTTTCCTCTTCCCAGCACTGCCTAATGTGTGCCATACTCACTGTAACATTTTGTAAGCACTGGAGAGCAGGAACTACATATTTAGTATTAGAGTACCAAATTACAAAGGAACTTGATTGAGGAAAACAACATTACTACAATATAAATAGTAATAATAGAGGAAAGCAAATGGAATGGCAACTTTATTTGTAGGGGGAAAAAAATCTCTTCCAAAGAAACCTGACACAGAATGTGGGTAATTTACAGAATGATTCACTTGCCAGAGTGAACCTGCTGCAAAGTTGTTTAAAAAAAGAAAAAAAAAAAACCACAACACCTCATTGTTTATTGAATCTGCAGAGGGAAGAAAAAAATCCTCTCTCAAAGACAAAGCAAGACCCATGCAAACCTTATCATGTGTCAGATCACCTTATCAGAGATGCCTACGTGTTTGAACAAATAAAACAATAAATGAAATACACCCACATCTGCCACAACAACAGGTACTTTTAAAGTGAAAATGGTGCATGCCGATTCATGAGTCATCCTAAAGCCTCATCTCAGAAGACACAAGTTTTCCTAATCAACAAATCAAGATATCCCAGAAGCAGGACTGATTCAAAATAGCATTACAGTAACTCATCAAATTCTCTATTGAAGGACAACTTACACCTGTGATGAGTTTCAAAACAAAACTAGTATTATGAACACTGGAATTCTTGGACACGTTAACTAAACAAACAAACAAAATGACTGCAACTAACTAAGGATTAAGAGATTATAAACATGAATTCATTGTGGTCTCACTATACAATATCTTCCAAAACCAGAAAAAAACGGAAGTTTGCTGAAGTTATTTTTATTGTTTTAATCCTTACTGTTTTACCTACTTAAATAAAAACAATTCTGGAAGGGATCTCTTAGCCGACTACAGAAGTTGAGTGATTTTTGGATTAAAAATGTAAAGCTCAAGCTTTAAAATCCTAGTGTACTATTTAAGCAAAAAAGCAATAAAAGAACATCAAGCAGCTGATCTAAGTACTTTTTTTTAACTAAATAAGTAATAAAGCAGCATATTGATAAATACCTTTGTTCTTTCAGAACAGCTGCTTTTTATTCTTCATGTTTATCTTTTATCATTACCAAGACAAATTTTGAAGCTCTGATTCAGACCATGATTCATGGGAGAATCAGACCTCGGCACAGAGTAGGAACCCACGCAAGTTTCTGCAGATTTGAATTAATAATATCTTGCGTCAGTTTGACATAAACAATTTAGGAAAGGTAAATGCAAAAAGCAGCTACCACTAGCTGTGACAATTTTAATTCCACTGTTAAATATAGCCCACTGAACGGTATCTCCCTTACTTGATAATGTAAATAACTAAAATCAATTTTATCTGGCCCTTACATACCACCCATAAAGCAGCTTTCTTGATAATCTTGAGTGTTAGAAAATTTTCTTGCTCTGTCTTTCTTACCTTTATGTAAACAAAAGTTTTCTATTTGTGTATTTTACATTTTCTGTTAATGCGCTACTTTGCGCCTGTGACAAGGCAACAAAAAGGCCCCAACCACCACTCATGCACCATTTCTCTGTCCATGTGCTCTCTTCCCAATTTCCATCTGTTGCATCATGTTTGATCTTCAAGCAAAGTTTGCAGTATGGAGAATACCATAAATCTAATATGATATTTGTATAAAATAGCAATATATTGTATAATTTGTATAAAATATCAAATGTATGATGTACAGATACAGCATCATTTTCAGAAATGTTGTGAAATATAGTAAGGTAGTGTGTTGAGTCTACACTACCTTACATGGAGTTAATTTTCCCCATAGCAGCCCTCATAGTGCTGTGCTTTGTACTGGTAGCTAGAAAGGTGTTGGTAACACACCAGGGTTTGGGTACTGCTGAGCAGTGCTCGCACAGCATCAAGGCTGTCTCTCCAACATTCCCTCCTCACCTGTAGGCTGGGGTTGGGCAAGATCTTGGGAGGGGACATAGCTGGGACAGCTGACTCAAACTGACTAAAGGGATATTGCATACTGTATGACGTCTGCTCAGCAATGAAAGCTGGGGGGGGGGGGGAGGGGGGGGGCATTCATTATTACGATGTTTGTCTTCTGGAGCAACCGCTATGCCTCCTGAAGCCATACTTCCCAGCAAGTGGCTGGACATTGCCTGCTGATGGGAAGTAGAGAATAAATCTTTTATTTTCCTTTGCTTCTGTGCACGGCCTTTGCTTTTGCTTTATTAAACTGCCTTTATCTTGACCCACGAGTCTTTTTTCCATCTTATTTTCTTCCCTCTCCATCCTGCTGAGGAGGGGAGTGATAGAGCAACTTGGTGGGCACCTGACATCCAGCCAAGGTCAACCCACCACAGGTAGAAGCCAGGTAAAACTTTTAAGTAGATGCAAGATATGCAAGGATACCAGTGCAGTAACCATCATGAGCATGGGACTAGCCCTTACTAAGGGTAGATAAACAGAAAATTAGAGACCCCATACTACAAAATAGTACAGCTCTTTGCTCTGTGTCTTCTCTGCTGGAAGGGACAGAGATTTTTAAACAACAAGAGCAAGGACACAGCACTAGAAACTCTCTAGGGCACATGAGCCCTTGGACAGGGTGTTATCATTTTAATGATGAGTTTAAAGTCTAATGTAAATATATTCATATTATAATACCTATATTATCTCTGTCTTGATAGACTAGAGAAACTTACTTTATCTTCAGCTCTTGTCTAACAAATTTATTTATAAATGATCTAATTCAAATTAGCTGCTGTATTTGGGAAGGGAAATAAACATATCAGACTGTACTGCATGATTCTAGCACGTCCATGCAACCTTTGTAGCTTTAGGACTCCTTGAGGCCATGCATTACAGGTCTGTACATACAGCCCCCAACAAACTGCTTTATTACAGTAACAAATGCACTACCAAAAAAAAAAGTTCCCTGCAGTAACTAGTTATAGCCTTTATGGGAAACACCAGGAATGCAGAAAAGGGCATTCAAGTCTCAATCTCACTTATACTTTCAGGAGACAAGACTCATCTATTATGTTCTCTTGCTTTCTGCTTCTGCTGTTCTCAAAAGCTCTAGAATTGCAACTGCCAAATACACCTTCACTGGAAAAAATGCACTCAACTTTAGTTAAAAAAGTTACTGCATCTTAAAATTTTCGAAAAACTTACACTTATTGTTCTTGATTTCATTCTCAACTCAGAGACGTTTTTTAAACTGGTGTGTTTTTATGTTATGTAATTATGATGAATACTTCCCTATAATTTAATTTTTTTTAAGCTATATTGTCTACAATTAGCATAGCAATAGATTCAGTTTGTGGAAGTTAGTACGCATATCATTCACAACGTGAGGTGGCACAGCAGGAGTAGAGAAAATGCCAGTTCTAATGAAATCTATCCAAACTGTCCTCTCTGCTCCATTTTAATTTCCTCCTTTACATAAAAATTGATTCTGAAAATAGCAAAGTCTATACAAAAAATATAAATAAAATATTTACCAGTTGTGTCAGACATTAGATTCTTTTTTAATATATTGAGTAAAATATTTCCTAGGAGTTTCTAAACTGAACTGATTATTATGCAATAGCTTTCTTGTAAGCAATATTGTAAGCACTTGATTTTTATGATTAATTTTCATAACTAATAAATGGAACATCGATACATACCTGCAATTTCTTCTATGGAGTTAGCTCTCATGTCCAAAAGAACTGTGCCATTCAGGATACAGCTTCTCAGCTCAAACAAGCTGTGAAGTGACAGCGTGGCAACATATGGTTTGCTCCACCTCTCTCCACCATCCTCTACATCTTCTTCAAACTTCAACCACCTGTGCAAACAACCAATTTTATAACTCCATTGTGCATAAGAAATGAAAAATAAATTACTTCCATGGATATTGAAAAATCACTGTTAAACATGTCTTTGGATTTCACTTTATTCCTTCTTTGTAGAAAATATAAGAAACTTCCCTTGCCTGTTTCTTCAAATATGATGTTGTATTAGACCATTTTTGAAGATAAATTCTGACCACAGATATGAAAAGAGAAGCGTATTAAGTAGTTATTATTGTACTTTACAAAAACTTTAAGTAATTCTTTGGCATACAATGGAATTTCTATGATAGAACAGCAAGTAGTATGAAAAGGATAGAGAAGAATTTGTGGTAGAGAAAAAGAAAAGCTATACATAATAACAACACAGGAGAGAACAGTCTCCATTTGCACTGAACACAACAAAGAGATATTTTTCATTTAAAGTAAATATACTGACATAGTCACACTTTACAGAATCCATCCATTATCACGACCATAATCTTTTCACAAAAGACACTGTTACGAACTTCGTTTGTTTAACTTGTTAGTTATTTAACTGCCCTAAGCTACTCATAAAGGCAGAAAAACATTATGCAAAATTTAGGATATTTTCCATTTAAAAGTTCAGTCAATTAAAATGAAAAACCTCACAGGCACATACATGCCCACACAGGCAATGTGTAAACACTTGCGAACAGTCTTTCAAGCCCCAAAACATAGGCCTTACTCAGGCAAAACAGCCATATTAATGACATGAAATAGCACTTTAGAATCCAGTAACAACATCATATTTCACTATTTTGAGTCTCATTTGCCTCTTCTCAGGTTCAGTGTAAATCTGGAAAGACTTCAGTGAAGTAAAAGAACACATGAAACTGGCATGAGAGGATCAAGTCTTTTGTTATTAGCCAGCTGGATGAACTTTCTTGCACAACTTTTTAATTGTTTAAAATTAAATTTATAATTTTACTGATAAAAATTACACTAAAAATGTTAAAAGAATAGTAAACAAACAAACGAAAAGAAAAGTCTGTTGACATATGCAAAAGTGTTTTAAATTAAAGTTATTAAGTCTTTCAATCATACACAGATGCTGCTGCATGGAGCCGTGCAGCCTGCCAGCTTGGCAAGGTTTGAACAGCTGCAGCCACAGCAAAAGCCTCTATCGCTTGACTCAACAGCACTCAGCTATTTTGTATGGACCAGGCAGCACAGAAGTCAAGCAGAGCCTCACACCTTGACAGCACCTTCACACTTATTTCCAGACAGCAGGGAAGCAAAGAGCCTTAAGACCTCTAAAGCTGAGCAATTTCCAGTTTAACCAAGCTTTGCAGGCCAGCAACACAGCAAATGCAGCTGTCTTCTGTTCCTGGGCCACCTGCCTAGCTCTGCTCCTACTTGTAAAATATGTCTGTGTACCCATATTTTAGATACTTTCCTCCTTTCAGTCCCTGTGTACCAGATTCTTCCCCTTCTAATGCCATCCTGTGAGCAGCCACCACTTCAGTGACCCACTCATCACCAGCATATCTGCTCCCTTCCTGATGCATTCCATTTCTTCTAACTGTACCAGCTGCCTCCTAATCACTCTCCTATTATTTACATACACAATTTGCTCCCAACTCCTCAGCTCCTCCAAAAATCTCCAATCTCCTGTGTCTAGCCCTCTCCTCCTCTTTGTATTTAAACATTTTTCCCTCCATTTCCTCTGTGCTGTCCAGTTTCAGTATCTCATCTTTGCCCATGAGAACCCCTCTCCATCAGACTTCTGTTCTCTACTCCCTTCATTGCAATCTCTCTTCTCTTCCCAGCCTAGCCAAGCTATCTCTTTACTTTTCCTTTCTTCCAGAGAAGCAGCAAGAAGGACACTGCACACACAAATTTGCTTCCACAGAGCCGAACCATGACATTGAATTTGCATATGCAAATGAGGTTTTCCAAACAGATTTTCAAAACAATGTCCAAATGGACATCAAACACAAATTAACACACCCCACCCCACCAAACTCAAAGCCATGGTTTGAAAGGGATGAGCTACAACTCAGGAAACTTACCAAAAAGCATGTGAGAAGGAAAAAAACGTTGCTCTTCTTTTTTGTTTTCATTTTGCAGTTGTACTTGAACTCCATAAGAATAAGCTGCTCCTAGCTTACTCATGGTGCTCATGTTTCCAAGTGAAAAATATGCTAGCCCTATTTGTGGCCATAACATCACAAACATGGTGCATTAATTGTCCTGCTTAAACTATTGCCTCCTAAGGCTCTGCAAAACATCTACATTTTTATCTTCTCATACCTCTGGTTTTGTGCATGTTTCTAATCTCTTCAGGAGTTTTAGAAGATTACGAACTTTGCACGTGGGTATTCCCAATTATTTCTGATGTATCATCATCTTGTTTTATGCTGATTTGAAAAAAGATTAAAAATCATGCTACATATATCCTAAAAACAATGATCCAAGCATAGATTCTTACAGAATCTCATCAGAAACCTCACATTGTCATTACCTTCTGTTCATGTAAATAGTCTTCAACATTGCTTATCTGATTATACTGCTGCAGTCTGTCCTTGATATTATCTATTTTGAATGTACTGACCAATTCTAAACAGATTTTAAATGAGTGATAAAAGACAAACACGTTCTTAGAAGTTTCATTAAGATAGGTGACTGGACAGAGGCAGGCTCATAACCAGAGCTCGTAACTTCCTAGGGACACATAGACAGGAGAAGTCTAAATCATGAAAGCAGCTTTAATTAGAGTTGATGGTGTCAATCAGACATCAAAGCTTACATACAACATAAAAATCCATAGGAAAATATTGCTACTGCTCAAATAATCATACATGCCATTGTGATCATTTCCACCTGAGTTTCAATCAACTTGAATAGTATAATTCTATGGGTTGCATCCAATTTCCTACTGTTACTAGAACGTATGTGCTTAAACACATTATCATACATTGTTACTTAATGAGCCAACAGGCTAGTACATAAACATAAATCATACCCAGCTGACAGAATTTTACATTTGGAATAAACTTCTATTTTTATTTTAATAAGCATTATATGAGTTTAGTCATCTCATCAAGGGGAAATCATGTTTATCACCTTTTATCTTTTCAGAATTATTCCTCTGTTATGTCAGATAATCCTTATTTAACATATCAAATGAGAAACAGCAGCAGAAAACATAAAACAAATCTCTAATCTTACGCATAGTCGTTCAATTCTAAGTGTTCAAGTGGTTTTAAAAATCATAATACCATTTTAACAATCCTCTGAATTCATGTACAAGATTCAAGGATAGAAATGGCTTTGAAATCCAAATTCAGGCATGGATCCCAAGTTTGCCAATTTTCTACTCTTTTTAATTTCTTGGAGAAAAGGACAATTTTTAATATATCTACTTTTGCAGTTTAACCCCTTAAATTGATACGGTTGATAAATAGAAGCCTTTCATAATTTCCCAGAAAACACTACCAACCTCATTTGTATATTGAGCTCATGTGTCACATGTATCCCATGTGCTTGGAATATATTTAGAGCTATCTTAGTTGTGACTGATCACATAGAAGAGCAGCTTCATTCATATGGTTTTCTTTTACTGGTAAAGACTAGCACAGGTCTATCAACAATACAGTTTAGTTCCTCTGATAGCATACTTGCTGGAAGAAAACAGGACAACAAGTTTCAGCAAGGTATGTTACTAGAGGAAAAATATTACTCAGATATGTATATGTCTGTATGTACACACACACGTTACATCATCTAAAGTCACCTCCACCAATTTTTCAGGAGTCAATAAAAGAGCGTGCACACTTCATTGTAGACTCAGTTACAACATTTTGGTGCACAATATGAAGTGGGTGAGTTGAACATGATCTATTTTATAGTCTCTTATGTCTGCAGCAGAGACCTGGAGTATGTATTCACTTACAACCTGCTGGAGAGTCCATGTTATTAATGTCATCTTACAATCTGTGTAAGTTTCCACATGAGCTTTTGCCTGCCTACGCTGACTAGAAAATGAACCAAAGTAAACAAGCATGTCAGAAACAAAGCACAAGTGACAAACCTAAGTTTTTTGTGACCTAGTTTCTTTGGAAGAAAGTTTTGATCCAGGGGAGATGCATTTTCATTTCATACTCGTAATTTTTCCCTAGTACATCCATTTTCTAGTCACTATTAACAATTTACTTTCTAAACTATGGACAGAGGTTTATTTTCATAACTGTGCTGTTTCATTAAAATCCAAGCCTAAGCACTTTCGTCTTGGTTCCAGAGTGTCTTTCTATTTTCCTCCTTACTACATAGTCTTTTCTGTTCCAGAAACGTAGTGATATTCTCCCAAAATTTTCATTTTATATTAGCAGATAAATAAGTCCCAACAGTTTGGGTAAAACCTGGTACAAATCAGGCACTACTTTCCAGCCATGACCACAAGAGGCTATTAGGAGAGATTTAAACAAGAATTGCTTTCCTAATAGCTGCAATTTGCAACTATACTATTGTGTGTATAAAATAAGCCCAACTGTTATGCCTCTGTGTGTTTCTCCAGAAACTTACTGGAAATATTTTTTTCAGGACAGAAACTATACATCATGCATTCTCTACACAATTGTACAGCTGGGCCACATACAAAAAATTACATTAGTAAGACTGACTTGATTTTAAAAGGTACATGTTTCTTCTGGCTTGAAATCAATTAATGGGGAAAAATTAATTAATTTTATCACTATTTCAATATAACTAAATTATTCCATTCTGCTCACTAACTAATTCCATGGATGGGACAGCCTAAACCAGATCTTGGAATGGAATAGGCTGTAACAGCAGTGCACTTTCTTGCTCCTACTAATTAATCTGCAGGAATGCTTTTGCTCATGGGAAATGTTATGGAAACTGGAGAATGGCAAACCTTGGAGTCTCCTAACTGCTGAGGGGGGAAAAAAAAAAAAGTAGTCTAGAAAAGGATTTACACATCCAAACAAATGAAACAGGAATAGAGGAGATTTACATAAAGAACACCAAGCTTCAGTCAAATCTTATCCATGGCTCCCTTTGATATGTTACTATTTTGATCAAGCAAGAACAAAATGTGTCAAGCAGTTTTATACGCAGTTTGCTCCAGATATTTTTGAAAAATTTTAAGGCTGAACTGTGCATGCAATTTCAATCAACCTGAAAACATAAAGATACAGATTTACTGCATCAGAGTCAACTCAGCCCATCAGTCCATACAGAGCTTGGGGAAATGAATAGAGAACCACTTAGTGCCATCACTCTCACTAAACGCAATTAATGACCAAGTCTTCTTCCGTATCGCTTGCATTTAAATTCATCTAGCTGGAGCTATGTCCAAAGCCAGACAATAAGATTTACAAATATTTCCAGTGGCATTTTCCACACAGATGGAAAACATATAATAAGGCTGGAACAGCAACAAACCAAGGGTGTATCCTCTCCACACCATGTTTTTAAACAAGTCAGTACTGCTGAAGTCCTGAATCAACCACCAGTATTGAAAATGATCCATTGTAGTAGTTTGTAAGTATATGATCTTGCATATTAAACACCATCCCATTTCTATTACTCTACTCAAAGTCACCTTGTTCTTTGTGTATGATATCCTTATCTATTTCTAGAGTAACAATACCTCCTAATTTCTTATAATCAGCAAGTTTCACTACTATAATCCTACTTTTTGTCATTCAATAAAGGCATTTACTAAGACTAATTCTTCAGAAGTTAGTTGTCACTACCTTCCACGCTAACAGTTTAATCTTTCAGCATGACCTGCTGCACCTCTTCAATTAGTTCCTTACCCACTAATATAATTTTTACACTAAAACAGAGTTTAAGTAATAAATTCCCACTGCTGTACCATATCAAATGCTTGACAAAAAAATTAGATCCACTGTTTTTTCTTTGTCAGAAAACCAAAAATCAATTATCTGATTAAATAGCATTATTTAGTCTGACATGATACACCATTGTATTGCATTTTATCCAATTTTCCACTTAGCTCCAAGTCTATAATTATTCTTTCCTTCAAATATTGTTCTAAGCCTTGCATAGTTCTGAAATCTGACTATCCGGCCTCTGTTTGTTCCAACTATTTTTTATGCTTTCTTGAATAGTGTTGCTGTGTTTGCTATACTACAACCTACCTGATAGATTCACAGAAAGACGGCATTTACCATACCCATGAAATACATGTTCTTTCAGCTTTCTAGGATGGAAATTATTGCACCCTCTTATTTGCACAGATAAAACACTTCGACTCTTGCCTTCATTTTGAATTTGGTCATTTTACTGCCGTCTGCTCCTTTTCTAACAGCCAGCCAACCCATGTCAAATGCTGTCTGAAATTTTTGGATCCAAACTGAAAGAGATAATTTATCTTGACCAGTTCTCTCTGCATGGCAGCTCCACTCTTTCTTTGCTTTCATTCTATTTCTAAAGCTAAAGAAATTTTTACTATTAGCTATTATACTTCACTCTTGTATTTTCTGAGCTCCAAAAATACAGTTTTCTTGGCTGTTTTTTCCTGTCTTTTTTCAACAATCTCACTTGTTTCTGTTAAACGTTTTTGATTCTTTAGTTCCCAAATGACAATTAGAAAGGCTGTACATACAGACACATCAGACTAAATAGAAGTTTCTTTATTTCACCTATTCCTTTCAAATTCAATCTTAAGTATTAATGTTAATAAAAATTGTTATAGTTTTTCATAAACAATTCTTCAATGATTTGCAAAGGGATTTTTTTTTTAGTTGAACTAAAGAGGCTGCTATTTCCCTGCTTAAAAATAACATAAGCCACAGTGATTTTTATTTTTAATCACAATAGAAGCTGATACCCTTCCTAGAAGAGGTCCTATATATTCCTCATCAGTATGAGAACACTGCAGATGATTAACTTGATTAGATTTTCCCTCTCTGAATATTAATGAGATTATTTAGGAATACTACTACACTCATTTTGCAGCACAATCCCCATATGAGAATTTTCTACATGTAAAAAATCTATATTTAGCATCTGTCTATGCCTCTTATGGACACAAAAAGGAAGGGAAGGTCATAGCAAATTCTGTGGCCCTCTGGGAAAGCAGGAATTTGCAGTAAAATTAAAGGGAAAGCTAACAGCCATATTCATGCCAAACAGCCCACAAAATCCTTTCAGAAATTCCACAGTTTTTATCCTACTGACACCAAAGATGTGGTCCACAGACTTCTGGGCACCACTGAGGAACACTGTCAACATATACTGGCAGGGAAAGAGAGAATTAAGATGCTAAGAAAAAAAATGAAGCAAGGCTTGCTGGGAAATGTAAAGTCTTAATGAAACTAAGCAAGTCCTCTCCCATTTAGGTGCCCAAAGAAACAACCATGCAAAAAAAAGGGTTCTTGTCCAGTATTCATTTTTTTAGCAGAAATGCAATCAAAAAAGTCTTTTTGCACTAACTTTGTAGAAACAAAATAATCCAACACTGAATATTCAAAGTCTCAAAATCAACTGTTCATTGATAGAATATGTAAAAGTGTTATTGCTCCAAAAGTAATCTCATTCCTTGATCTTTTTATAAGGTAATTTTATCAGTTTCTTGAGGATTCAAACAGAATATGAAGTTTGAAAGTTTCTTAAAATGATGAGCTAAAATATGAATAAAACCAGTAATTTTTAATTCATATATATGTTTACTTCGATTTTTTTTTTCCCTTGATATTCATTCTGACCTATATTTCATAAATCCAGATGAAAACATTTGGCTCTGGGAAACAACAAATGCTGTAGTAATACTAGCAGTCTAAGGATTAAAATTATGGTTTTATTTAGGCTTTATATACAAAAATCTGTTCCTGAGTTTGCCACAGCTTTGAAATCGTTCCTCAATACACCAGCAACCAATACCTACAGATAGTTTTTAAAAACTCATGAAAACACTCACCTTGCTGTCTCCCTCCACTCCGCATCCTCTCCTTCACGCCAACAAATTTCATCAAGCTCAGTAAAGAGATCATGAGGAATGTGTTCTTCATCATCATCTTCTGTTCCAAGAATAAACTGCACCCTTTGTGATGGAGTATCTGGGAAAAAATAAAAATATCAAGTCCAGAACACCAACTTCTTTGCCCTGAGCAAGCAAATTATCTAAAATTTCATTAGATTATCCAGACTCTTTAATCCATATCATTTACTGCCACACAGAAAACATGATTATAGTTATGCTGTAAGAACATTTATACACAAACACCTTGAGATTGAGACCTCTTTATTTACTGTAGTTGTCTAGTCTGGTAATTAAACAAACTCATCTAAAGATAGAATGTGATGTACAGAAGTAGTGACTACTGGAAGCTGGAATGGCATCTCACAGAAAAAAGGCAGCACAAATAGCAGCATAGATAGAGCTAATAAAAGTCTTTTACTCCAGTGTTACAAAAACTACTTTGCCACATTGTAAGTCTAACTCTACAGATCTAGCTCAGCTCACAAAGCCAGTGTAATAAATGCACATTCTTTGTTAGACCTAGCAGGAGAAAGAAAGAAAAAGAAACCTCTCTAATGTCAATATACAACTGGGAACTTCGAGAAGAATACATCACTATCTATACCTACCATCCTCTGCCCCTTTGTAAACTGTTTCTACATGGTTAGGTTGTTCCAGATGAAGAAGTTATTTACCTGTCCCAACTTCCCCATTCTATTCTTCCTGTCTCTGTCTTCCCTTTACATTCCTGTTACCAGTTATTTTTCTTCATAACCTTTCAGTGCAGACTACTAAATATATTTTGGAGACATACTATTCTTTTTTCATATCACTCAGAAAATTTCCAGAACTCACAGAGCACCTTAATGTATGTGTATATTCAGCGTTCATAGCTCAAATGTTGTAAGACTTTAAAAAAAAGTCCTAGTTTCTTATTTAAATGCAAATCTCAAATGAACAAGCTCTAGATGAAACCCAGTCTCTCTAGAAATACATAGTTATGTTTTCTGCTCATGTATTTTAGATTTCTGAGAGAACCAAAAGTCCTTTGTGAGAGCTGATAGGGGCCAGGCTGCCAGTCAACCGAAAAATTGATTATCCAGCAGAACAGCTCAGCAATTCCTTGAACATTGTCTAAATGAAGTTCTGTTCTACAACCATATTTGTAAGACAAGCTACAGGATTTTCCATCTAGCAGTAAAGAGCATCCCTGCATAGGATCCCTCAAGCTCTCTGAATTTTGGAAAACTGAGATGATAGCACTCATTGAATGCTAAAGAGCAAATACAGCACTGATCAAAAATAATTAAATGGGCCACTGATACAGGAGATTAAATTCAGCAGTAAAGATACCGTTTTTGGTAGTAGTAGTAAACTTGCCATAGCAATGAAACATAAACAATACCTGACAGTTTTCACCTGAGGTCTGTTTGCTTAAACAGAGTGTAAAGATATAGTACGGTCAAGCCTACTTACTCTTTCACAAAGCAAGGAAATGAAACCCAGGAAGAAGTACAGGAGAGGAGGGAGAGAGAGATGGGCTGAGGTACTACTAAGCTCTAGAGAACAGAACTGCAGGGGGACAGCTAAGGGGACAGAAATTACTTTCAGTGAATCATTAAAGAACAGCAACAACCTGCTCCACTTTACCCTTTCTTTTATTACTCTTCTCTCTCACTGTTCAGTCCTCTTTTTTCTTCAACACCATTTCAACCTCTATTCTAGACCCCCTTCTAGCCTCTCTCTACCTTTTTTTTTTTTTTTAAAAATTCTTTACGTTCCTCATATCCACATGTTGGTATGTTCTAGAGAAGAATAAAGTAAATACAAACATCAAGATTTAATCTGAGACTAGAAAGTACATTCTGGTCAAGAGGTGTGCAACTTGTTAAGACTATCTCCCAGAAGGACAAAATTCAGCGAGATATGAACTTGCAAAGGACAAGTGCATATGACTAGTGACAGAACATGGAAAACAAGCTACTTCAGCAGAGAGCTGGACCGCAGTGAGAATCTGAGAATAAGCATTGCCAAGAACATCCTGTACTCTTGATAAAATCAGCACTAGAACTGATTTACAGCAACAGCTACTGTTAAGTAATAAATTAGTAGTGTTTTACAGCTGAGCTGCAGTTTTATGACAGTTAGGATACTCATGCAAATGCACACTTTCAGCGTGGGAAGGAAAGCAGAGGATCAGAAATCCCTTGAAGTCAGGTGAGTAGTAACAAGGAAACACCTTACTGCTGTGATTTGCTCTTACTGAGTCTTCCATGTAACATATAGCTACTTGACTAACAACAATGAAGAATCTAAATACATGACAAAACATGGACTAAATTCTTCTCTTCCTTGTTAACACACCAGTAAAACTAGCTGCTAGATTCTGGCTATCTTTTTTTGCTGCTGTAATTTGTATTGGTGTCTGAAACCTGCAAGCCACAGCTTCATTTTCAGACACCAAGCTGGAAACTGAAAAATAAAGTCATTATTTGCTTTATAGTACAATAACTTTATTTCAAGGACAAAACCCTAAGAGAATTAAGCAACAGGAACACAATAAAATTTTTTTAAAAAATCAGATCTGTTGGTTCTACTTATAAAACTGAGTTAACAGCATTACTCATGTGAGCAATGACAGATGGATTTGGCTCTCATTCACAGGAGTAATAAATACCAAATATATCATTAATGTTATACGGAAAATTAGTAATATGTGATTCAAAAACAGTATGAAAGAATACTTCAGTTGCTGGCTGTCAAAGTGTGATAACTTAGTCCTCAGTGTAGAAGCACAGTATTTGCAAACTAGGACACTCAAATTTTTTTGAAGTCTAGGAAAACATAAATTGGCTTGAATATTATCTGTGTCTATCTCTACTTCAAGTAGTACAGCCAGCATAAAAAAAAATCCTTCATATTATTATTGCTATTTCTAAAAAGTAATGAAAGTCATCTAGATCAAGCTTAAAAATTAAATGAATGGGACTAATTTGTTACAGTAGTATTTCTATTACTGCAGTTGTTCTATATCAGAGCACAGAGATATTAGAAGCAACGTTAATTTAAAGTTCCACAATAAGTAGCTGATGATTCTCCCAAGTAAATGGCTCATCACCAGTTCAGGAAATCCTCCAGGACCAGCTGGGACTGGGCAGAAAGACAGGAGCAGGAGTACTATCAACAACCACCCATGCTCAGCTAATGAGCCATCTCAGTCAGGAAAAGTTGAAGCAGCTCTGTATAACTCTTCTGCACTGTTAAAAGGGTAAAAATTAAGACCTGGTGGATACACTCTTGTCGAAAGCACAAATTCACACTGGGATTCAGTGCTAAAGAAAGGAAGCAATCCTGCAGCAACCTGACATACTGCTCACTACTATGACTCTTTGTAAATTCATTAACATCCCTAAAACAAGATATGGGCATAGACATGCCACAGCAGCAGAACTGAAAGCCAGAACTGCTAATAACCTAATTCACAGAGGGCAACACAAAAAGCTGCTCCCTGGAACAGCGCTGAGTGCAGGCAGGGGTAACAGTGGCCTATATCACCATCCCGCCCTGCAAAACACATGTAGGAAAGAACCATAACTGGCATTTCTCCCATTTAAAACATCCTCAAGTGCAACCACAATTCTGGGTCAGGACTGCTCCCTCTTGCCTAAGGGAACAAGGTGAAATCAAGACTTGGGCTGGGGTAAGAAAGCAGGATCATTCTCAGTTCCTCCACATAAAATTCAGCCCAGCAAACAACCTGCTCCACTGCACCATTCAGAGTGATACACATCTCCTCCTCAGTACGTGCCAGGATTTCTCCTGAGACAAACCGCCCTGCCATCAGGCAGAACTGCACACAATCTGCCCAAGCCATACCACAAGCAGAAACACAGCCCTGGGTACGTATAAAATATATTCCAAATTTTGTCCTCTGCTCTTGATAAACTCTAGAAACAGTGCAAAAAATGTATTTCTGGTAACACTCTATTAGCTCAATTGTCAGAACAGGTTTCTGTATTTTGAAGCCTGTTGAGAACCTGCATTTAAGGGTAGTATTAGTAGGCTAATAGTTCTTATTGGGGTCAGTAGATGTAGGGGTGAAAAATTACTTTTTCTGCATTAGAAAACATGCTAAACATTAAAATAAAATTTACATTACAGAAGTTCACATTGGATAGTAAACATCATAGACAACATTTAATCCATGCCTCATGTTCTTGTACATTCACATTAAAGTAATATTAAATATGTAAACTTTTTTTTTCTTGATTGCTCACTGCACAGGACGGGCTGCAGACAGGGAGAGAGCTGGTGTAACACAGTTGACATCCCTAACAACTCCTTTCAAACAAAGGGGAAACGGTGTGAAAAATTCAAAGGATCACAGAAAAGAAAGGATCACTGCACACGTAGACAAACATTCAGCATCCTCCTGCCTGCGCTCAGTGGTGGATGGGGGCTCTCCCCCCACCTCCTTCCTGTGCAGATTGGACTTTGCCCTTCAGCTCAGCAATCAGTAAAGGTAGGGATCATAAATTAATTTTTTTTTTTCATTAGAAAACATTGTAAAAATTAAAACAAAATTTACATTACTAAAGTACACATAAAATAGCAAACAGCCATACAGCACACTTGTGAAAATCTCTTCACAGACCTTAGAAACCATGTGTTAGGTTGGGAGAAAGTATTCCCTTGCTTACTCCTCTGGCACTTTATCCCTATATGTATAATCTTGTTTTCAGGAAGCGCTCTCTGCATTTTCTTCACATGAATTGTTTCCATCGTCTCAGGACTATGGCAAATAATCTTATCTTTTGGATCTGACAATATGGACAATTCCCAAGCTTCAATTCTCTTCTTTTTCCTAGACTCTTAAAACTGCAGTTACGATACATTATTTTAATCCAGATTTGCTGCAATCTGTTCCATAGCTGCCCAGAGATTCAAATTTCCAAGTTCATCCTTCAGCAGACAAAGCCTACAGTTAAGGGTAGGAGAATTCTCTTAACAGACATACTCCTTACAAATAATTAAATCTGCCCCATTAATACCCCTTCGACGTTTGAGGTTAGCTACCAAATATAGTCAGCTGAGCCATTTCATTATACTTTCTTCAAGCCCCTGTAGTAGTAACCAAGAGAAGTCCCCCTTTGCAATTCACTTTTTCGCTTGCATTACCTCCAGAGAGCCTTTCCTGAACCATGCATACAGTCCTCTGTTAGGCTTACCTCCAGGGCTGCTCAGCTTCCCTTGCCACATCCAGTATCATGAATCACAAATTTAAGCCTCTTTAAAACTAGAGATTATTAAAGCCAGATTTCTTAAAAGAACAAACCAAACCTTATAGAATCATAGAATGGTTTGGGTTGGAAGGGAACTTAAAGATCATCTAGTTCCAACCCCCCTGCCATGGGCAGGGATACCTTCCCCTAGACCAGCTTGCTCAAAGCCCCATCCAACCTGGCCTTGAACACCTCCAGGGAGGGTGCATCCACAGCTTCTCTGGGCAACCTGTTCCAGTGCATCACCACCCTCATAGTGAAGAATTTCTCCCTTATATCTAATCGAAATCTACCCTCTTCCAGTTTAAAGCCATTACACCTTGTCCTATCACTACATGCCCTTGTAAAAAGTCCCTCTCCAGCTTTCTTGTAGGCCCCCTTCAGGTACTGGAAGGCTGCTATCAGGTCTCCCCAGAGCCTTCTCTTCTCCAGGCTGAACAACCCCAAATCTCTCAGCCTGTCTTCATAGGACAGGTGCTCCAGCCCTCAGATCATCTTGGTGGCCCTCCTCTGGACTCACTCCAACAGGTCCATGTCCTTATGTTGGGGGCCCCAGAGCTGGACGCAGTACTCCAGGTGGGGTCTCACAAGAGCAGAGTAGAGGGGAGACTCACCTCCCTCGACCTGCTGGTCATCCTTCTTTTGATGCAGCCCAGGATACAGTTGGCTTTCTGGGCTGCAGGCGCACATTGCCAGGTCATGTTGAGCCTCTCATCAACCAACACCCCCAAGTCCTTCTCCTCAGGGCTGCTCTCAATCCATTCTCTGCCCAGCCTGTATTTGTGCTTGGGATTGCCCTGACCCATGTGCAAGACCTTGCACTTGGCCTCGTTGAACTTCATGAGGTTCACACGGGCCCACCTCTCAAGCCTGTCAAGGTGCCTCTGGATGGCATTCCTTCCCTCCAGCATGTTGACTGCACCACACAGCTTGGTGTCGTGGCAAACTTGCTGAGGGTGCGCTCAATCCCACTGTTCATGTCACCAGCAAAGATGTTAAACAGCACCGGTCCAATACCGACCCCTGAGGAACACCACTCATCACTGGCTTGCACAAGCCCCAACAGTGTCTAGTCCTAAAAGACCCCACAGGAGGCTGAAACCAAACCCCAGTCCTCACAGCTGTGTTCACTTCACCCTCACAAAACCTGTCCTTAAAGACACCCTGCTGAGAGCTGAAGTCTTCCTATTCCACCCCATTTTAAAACAGAAACATAAATATCTTTAACTCATAAGTGGGAGTACGAGAGCGCTGTTTCACTGGTTACAGGCAAAAAACAGACGTCAAAAAACACTGAAAATATGCCACATGCATAACCAAGCAAGTGCAACCCTACCAGCCAAAGGGAAATCTGCACCAGACTTTCACCAAAGTCACAGCAAACAGCACCAAGGAGCTACTCTAGGCTAGAAACAGCTTTTTTGCCAAACTAGTTTTAATTTGCATCAATTCCCTAATTTAATTCACAGAGCAGCCACGATACTTGCCCCACAAGGAAAACTGTGGAGGAGGGGATCTTAAAGTGGGCATGAAACTGGGGCCTTAATTACAACAGCAGCATTTCAGCTGGGAATGGTAAACCTCTTCAATAAAGCAATATAGCATTACTGCATTTTTAACTAGAGTGGATGATTTCACTGGATTTCTCCTTTTCTTCTAAAAAATTATGAGGCAAGATGGTGGAAATCCAGATCTTGAAATCACTTAGCTTATAATTTTTACTACCCAAAAAAGCCTCCCCATGCGCAAGCCATGTAACTGCAAATTATGCAATTCAAAGGCACATCATTATGGCAAATTGGAAACATCTTGTACAACCTCATCTCATCAAGAGGCAACAGACAGACAGCGAGAATCAGGTGTGGGGAAAACAAAAATAAAAGTTGAGTGACTGATCCTGTGCCTCCAAATGACAGGACTCTACTCCTTTTTATTCCACTAACTACATATTCTACATATTATTTGTGTACAAGCTCTGAATCTGCATACTGAGAACACTCCGGTTATTTTTGAAAAGTGACAGTAGGAGAACAAAAACCAAAAAAAAAGCTTATAAGCTACCATCAGAATATTCTAAAAAATCTATTCTCTGCAGAAACATTCCCTCAGAAAGTAGCTGGTACAGCTTTCCCAGCCAGTATTCAAAGGGATTACCAGGAAGCCTTCAGCCATGGGCATTACATTGAATACAGGTGTTTTCTAGCCATGTCGATACAAAGAAAACTGTTTAAAAATTTGTCTTTCACTGGATAGGAACCAGGTGGCACCCATCCACTCTGCATGGGGCCTGCACAGCCCCACAGCACTACGTGCACTGCGCAGCTCCCTGAAGCAGTGACAGCAGAGCAAGATCTGCACCTAATGGTACTTCACAGATGAAGTTATAAATTATACAGTTATAAATTATGACAAAAAATAATGCTTCATCCCATGCTTGGTTAACTGAGCAGTCTGGAGCACTTCATGTCTGAATATTTCAGGCCTTTACTTGTTCCAGCACCTCTATTATTCAGTTGTTGCATCTTTGGCTTTTATTATACCTCCTTTCACGCTTCACTGCTTCAAAACACTGCTAATTTATTCTCTTGTATCATAAAAATCCTAATGTATTTTTCTGACTTACTTCAAAGCACTGTTTTCTATCAGCTGGTCTCACAGTGCTTATTATCTCTATCTTTCTTCTTGCACCTGCTCGTTGAAATGTTTTTTCTTTCCTCTCCTCCCCCCCAGTTCCCAAGAATACAGCCTCCTACTATTCAGCAGAAATGCGTTAAAAGGGATATATGGTGAGAGGGAGCTAAGCATTTCTGCGTGTTCAATTAAATCAGAATGATTCATAAAGCAAGGGACTATTCTGGATCTGCTCTCTTAGGTAGCACAGTTCCTCATATTAAGTTATGCATCAAGATCAGGAAGTGCATTTGTCTTCCTTGCAACTTCCTTCAGCCCCTGGGTACTGTTATAACCTTGCAGTCATGGGGAATGAGAGCTAAGAAGCGTTATTGAGGTTTAGTGGATTCAGACTTAGTGCGGGAATTATCTATTGCTCTCTCTGTGTAAGTAAAGCATAGAAAAACTATGCTTACATTCTCCCTAAAGGCAATGCTTCTCCCAAGGCAGCACAACAACCTGTCTGAAAATCCTGTAAGGAAAATCCACAGTAAAAGCGAGGATGTGAATATAGACTACGATTAATCCCTGTATAATTTTGTCTGCCTGCTCTGACTGTGCTTAACCCCTCCATCACTGTATAATTTTCAGATTTGCCTTCATAAGGCAAATCCCCTTCACTGTTGTCTGTGGGATGCCACATTTCTGCCTGGAGGGACAGATGTCAAAGCTCAGTCAAAGTCTGGTTCTCTGACCAAACTTCCAGGAGTCAGATAGCCAAGGGGAAAAATCCACAAATTTTACTACTTAGATATTATTTCAGGGTGGAAAAATTGGATATTTCCAGATTTTTCTGAACGTTTGGTAGTTCGGTCTTTGGCTCCTTTTGAATCGTTATCACCCAAGCATTTTGAAGAGTACATTCAGCATTCTGGATCCAGAGAAGACTTGCATGTTTCTGGCCTATATCTTGTCTATCCTGGGCTTTATAAAAGTAATAATTTAAGTGACATGACCTACACACCCTTTAATTGGTAGTTATAATACCTTTACAAGTGAAAATGTGACTTATAAAAGTGCAGTCCTGCACTTATTTCAAACAAGTATGCCTGTAGACAACTGCCTGTGAACACCAACTTACAAATGCACTTCAAAACTTATCTTTTTCACGTTACTGCTATTCCACTCTTGGAGCTCTCTTGAACACAGGCTGATTTTCACATACCACAGAATTGTGTTGAACAGTGCATTTTATTGTATGCACAACGGTCAAAGACTATTAAGGACAGACTCAGCCAGTTAATTTCCTTTTTTTTCCTTTTGACATTAGGAAGGACACAAGCCTTCCTAGGTCTCCAGAAGTTGAAAGAACAGAGCTAAGTTCTCAGCCAAAATGTGTCACATACTGGCACTTAAATAAAACCAGATGACTCAACAGAAGACACTGTTTCATAGTTTAAGATATCTCACTTCTTGGCTAATGTAGCTTTCAATTGTTTCTTTTTAATCTGACATTATATGTATATATGCATATTCTTTTTGAAAACTATTTTAATAATTTATGAACTTTGTTGTTTTCCAAGAAACCAGTTTCAATATAGTATTGGGTCTTCGTACATTTGAAATACATTCCAGACAGAACCACCACAGCCAATTTTTTCTTCACTGTTCAGTCTTCAAACCATAACTCATATCTACTAAGTTTGAAAAACTCTTGACTTTGTTTCATTGTCAGTATAATTCATTGTGAAAGATTTGAGTATTTCAAGCTCTTTACAGTATACTTAACCATCAGCACTTATAATCTACTTGCTCCAAAGCTTTCTACATACATAATACAAACTTCGGATTAAAAGAAAGTCTTATAATTACTATTCTGTAACCTGAAATTACATTGGCACATTTCCCTAATGATTTAAAAACATTCTTCTGTTGCACACTGACAAACTGTTTTCTATACATGCTTCCATTATATTTTCAACACTTACTATAGCTTTGGACATTTCAGCACATGCGCTTTTTATTTTTGAACAGCAAATAATATTCTCATGTGTTTTGAGACAAAGCGTGACTGATTTATTCATGCCTACCTTTTTCTGTGCTCTGCAATCTGTTTTAATTTAAAATATTGAGAACTTTAGGAGTTTTGTATCAGATTTGTTTATTGAAAGGTATTTTTTCCTGTTTGGTCTCAAGTCCTCAGTTAGCAGACTCATCTCACAATGGCACATTACAGTGTCATGTAAGGAAAAAGGCAAACACAGTCTGGATTACAGTTCATATCTGATAAAACACGGCAGCTTCAGTAACATCAACATTATTACAACACTATTTGTAAAGAACCACAACTCCTCTATGTTACATTTTAGGGGCAAATACTCCAGAGCCTTCACTAAGGGCAGCTGGTGCCATAAAGCACTTACCCCCTTCTCAGTGGTGGTGGCAATCTACCTTTATGAAAACACTCATGGACAGTCTCCTACAGTGGCAGAAATTACTGCGATTTCTCATGTATTGACTGCCACTGGCTGCTGCCCTTCATCAGAGGAACAAATCTTGGCTCTCCAGCAGAGACTGGAGCGGCTCTGGTGGTTCTAATCATGTCCAAGCCATGAGCATGCGTAATCATACTGATGTTTATTATTAAAAGTTCTATGCAAAAATAAAATTTATCTTACCAAAAGGAGGAGACTCTCTCCCATCTTCTAATCCTGAATCTCGCTCTCTGTCTCTCTTTCTGTGTTTATGTCCACGGTGCCTATGGCGTCGGTGGCTTTTTCTTCCACCCAGTGGCACGTGAACGCCAATGAACAATGTTCGATGGCCTATAGGTAAAAAAAAGTTACTTTTTAAGAAGGGGCTGTGGCAACATACTAACAATATTAATAACCATAACAGCAATAATGGTATAATAATTATTATAATTGTGTAACTGTGTAATATTGCTTATTCTAATATTAATAGTCATAACATTATTGATTACAATAATTATGATGTAGCGTCACAAATATACAACCCCTTGATACAGGACAAAATCCCAGTATTGAACTCCTTATGATGCAGTGCCATTTTTTTTTTTTCCCTTCAAATTTGCATCTCTGTGTGTGAACTTTCATTAAAGCCAGACAGGTGTTCTGTAAAATGTCTTCCAAAACAGTAACATGAGCAGACACATGGATCTCTTTGCATTGAACATTTGGTAAAGTTGCTGTTTGCTTTGTGTGTACAGGAACTTTACAAAACTCATTGCTATTTATGAGCAAAACCTTGACAGAATTCTTGTGGGAAATTCACTGAAGGGAAAAGGAGAGGGGGGGAAAAAAAAAAAAAAAAGAGAGACCGAAAAACCAGTAAAACACTATGGAAGCTAGACTGCAAAATCCCTATGCAACTTTATGTGCTCACATCATAAATACATTGCTGGTAGCTTAGGGTGCTTTCATTTCTTCTATTTTATTTTTTAAAATATGGAAGAAGGTACACATTGCCATGCCTGCCACCATCTTTGAGCCTTTGAGCCTGAGAAATTTTATGTTGCTGATCAAGCCCAAAAGATTTAGCTCTCTTAGCTATGTGGGCTAACAAGATCAGAGCACAGTAAAGCATTTAGAAGGGGGAGAGCCCAGGGAAAATGTGCAGAAAGTACCACAAAACAGAACAAATGGGAAAGGAATCACGACTCCCTACAGGCAGGTCTCCTACATTTACTCAGCAGAAAGGCACAGTCCAGATTACTCATCCCAAATAACATTTATTTTCTCCTTGAAATGAGCATAACACAGCTAGTGGATAATTGCTGCTTTGCTGTAATCATTCAGCAGTGTCAATCATCTGAAAAAGGTCAAGAACATTAAACTAAGGTAGCACGTGATCTCTAATCCCATGGAGACTCGGGGTGGGGGTGGGGGGGGTGGGGAGAAAACACAGCAAGGCAGTATTTGTCACAATGTATGAAAGAAATTCAAGGCTGACAGGAATTCTCTGCAGAGGCAGAGCTAAAAAAGCTGGAGAAAAGGCTCTGGACACCACACTAGTTACTTCCTCAACTTTGATTCATGTAGAGGAGACCAGAAAGCAGAGGCATCAATTTTTGGGAGACCATTCTTGTAGAGTCAGGAGACTTTTCTGAAGCAAAGGCCACAAGTTGAAAATTTTTTTTTTTATTATTATTTTTTAGATAAAAAATAACCTCTTTCTTCTTGCTTATTACATTTAACCCAAGAAATGATTTAAAGAGAACTGCTGCCTTTGGTGTATTTCAAATGTATTACAATCAGTGGTGCATGAAACAAGGAAAAATGTATTCCATAAAAATAATTAATTAAAAAGATACTGAAGGACAGCAGTAAGGTAGTACTCAACACTTCCTTGTCCCCTTCCTTGGGTAGAAAAAAAACCAAAACAACAGTTCGAAAGGAATGGGGTTACCCTTCCTAAGACTTTAATCATTTCCAGAGGTACAAATAGATTGCTTTTTTAATTTAGTAATTTAATACATTCCTGCTGCTTTGTGATAGAAGTGGGCATGCTTAGCCTAGTTTTGTGCCACTTCAACGCTCAGGTTCTACCTGCATCAGGAAATGCAGATTCCGGTTCACACTTCAATTAACTTCCAGGGCTGAATCCAGGACTTGAGTCCAGACTGTTCTTTATTCAATAAAGTGGGAAACAGGCCCTAAAATGTCACAACATTCATGTGTGCCTGAATACAACAATTTTCCCTATACAGTAGAATCAGTTTGCACTGAAAAGAAAACAGGAACCTGGAAACTGAAATGGATAACCAAGAAAAAGCAAAATGGATTTTATTCCTTCTGTGTGAAACTACTGAGGCCAACAGAGTTCTACCAAGGCATAATTTCAATAAACATAGAGAGGAATCTAGGTCCTTGTAACAAGGTTCAGGCAAATAAGAGGGAAAAAAAAAGGCATCGACAGGGGAAAAGGAATTGTTTTCTATAGAAAAATGACAGAGCAAAAAGCAAGAGTAAAAAATCTGAATAAAGAGTTAAGAAGTTCTGGTTTATTAAAAGAGCACAACTGTGGAGCAAAAAAAGACCAGCTGGGAACAAAAGGAAAATTAATGAATTCTAAATTGCTGGCAAAATGACAGTGAATGATAGAAGCGGGGGGGGGGGGGAAGAGAAATCCAATGAGTAAAATGACCTTACTTCAAGTAACCTTTTGGTGGTAAAGATTATAAACCAGTGCCCAGAATGTAAGGTACGTTTTCCTGTACAAGTTGACTGAGACATTACTAAAGAAGAGTTTCCAGAGAGCTCTGTACATTTCCCGAGCCCAGAATGCCAACCACAAGGCTCCCCTGCAGTCTCCAGGACAGAGCACGGCAGAAACACCATGCTTTCTCTGACAGACAATTTCTTGCTGCCTTACTCTGGAGAGGAGCATCCACACCTGTTCCAATGAAGTTCTTCAACAGATTTCCACCCCCCACCCCCACCCCCAAAG
Organism: Mycteria americana; assembly: GCF_035582795.1. Classification (NCBI taxonomy): domain Eukaryota; kingdom Metazoa; phylum Chordata; class Aves; order Ciconiiformes; family Ciconiidae; genus Mycteria; species Mycteria americana. Next base: position 24,965,600 of record NC_134373.1, read on the forward strand.
ACTTACATTATTTGATCGTGAGAAAAATTTGAAGATAGAATAAACAAGAACTCTGCTTAATATAAAACTTCTAACAGAAATACCGAATGAACATTTAAGCCACAATTCTAAAACAAGTATTTTTCCAAAGCAACATTTTTACAAAAGCTCTGCATTTCAAGAGGAGCTAAAGAGGATTTGCTTTTATTCCCATTGCCATAAGCAAGTCCCAAGAATCAGCTAGACTCTCATTTTAATGTTGTGCACAAAAGGAGTTACTAGATTTCTGACCCAGCATAACACAAATACAGGTTGTGGATAGCTCCTGAACATCACTGACATCAACGGTAAAATTCCAAGTGACACCAACAGAAGCACATTTCCTCCCCAAAAATGCAAAGAATTACAGACATTTTTACACCTTCAGCACCTGTATTTGCTATAAGATCTTGGTTAAACTGACTAAATTTTCCAAAGAAGGAACATCTATAATTTCAATTTGGCTGAAGTCAATTGCAGGATATCCAATAGGATTCAAATTTGTTGCTTATAGTTCATAGCTAATTGTATAAGGTCATTTCTTTCACTTACCTTTAAGAGCTTTTTTGTTTGTTTCATTATTTACTTCATCAGGATGCTATCTAAAAATGCCTAAATATTGCTTAAATATTGTAAAATAATTCTGCTCTGCTGTATGTTTGCACAGCGCCTCGCTCAATTAGTTCTTAATGTCTCATTCTTTTGGCAAGACTACAAAGGCACTAAAGTATGGGAAATAGTAGCAACGGTATGTTACATCAGGGTACATACTGTCGACATCAGGTACAACCTAACCACTCTCACACAGAATTTACACAGTTTTAAGAGGTGAGCGTAACAAACAATGGATTTACAACTCTCTAAAGCCAAGTCTTCAAAAATACCATGCTGGGCATCACTCTTGGACAATTTTACCACCTGCACTGTGCACCGTGTGCTGTAGAGTCCCATCAGCTAAGAAAGGGCTAAAGTTGTTAGTCAAAAATCTGCAAATGGATTAATGTTTTATGCTTTGTTCCATGTTTACAAAACAGGTTTTTTTCAATTGTATTTTTCCAATGGTTGTGTTTTCTTGCAAAAAATGTTAACAGCTGAAGTGGTCAATCACCGTTTATTAATACTATAGTCAGTTAGTTTGGTTTGCTTCTCCCCTCTTCCAAGGAACCGTCCTGTAATGGGAAAAATCATATTTAAAACATTTCTTTATTCTGTACCTCTCAGCCAAGGATTATGGTGGATACATTGTAAGATATTTTGTGCATGCATGCACAGATAGCCAGATGTAATCAGGATCGTGAAATATATACAGATAAAATGCACTCAGGTACACACATGCAGATTTGTGGTTCTGGACATACTTAAGAGTTTAGCCTATTGTCCTTTCTCTGAAAAAAATGTACATCTAATAGATCAAAAAGGATTTCTCCTGCTAATTCTTACTTCAAAATAAATGAAAGAACTTCTATGCTGAGAGAAGTTTATTCCTCTCCATGGTTTATGTTATGTTTAATTTATGTTATAATTTTAAAAATCAGAATTAGTTTAGATACCAGTGAGCCATATGATTTATCTGGTCCTCCTGAGCTTTTTCAGCTAACCTTACATTAACATCAATAGAGTTTTATCATGGAAAGACTATGATTTTGTTCCTGCAAAAACACACTCTGAACTAAAATATTGATTTATTCCAGATGTGCCACTAGGAAAACTAAACATAAGCACATGCATAAATATTTTCAGTATTAGGATTTAGGAGCAAATCATTTTTAAAAACTGAACCTCTGAGAACATACATTAATATACAAAGATTATTTACAATCTGAAAGCTCATTAAAGGAATACAATACACTGAATTGATCTACTCTGCAATGTCACCTTTATACAATGCTACAAGTCCACTGTTAAATTGTATAAATATTGTTTTCAAAAAAACTATTCTTAATCAAATTGCACATAGCTGGGGAACAAAACCCAGAATATAAAGGTAGTTCAAATCTATCCATTTATAGCATAAAAGGCTTTGGGCCCTTGTGGTTTACCTTTGCAGCATTAAAACACTACTTAAGTAAAAATATTTTAGGGATTAAAGAAATAATGACCCTTGTTATAAAGTGTTCTTTTTAATTTTTACAGGATTACATTAATAAATCCAAATTATATTTTAGAAGACTTAAAAGGGATCCTGTTAATTGTATTTAATTTTCAGACAGATGAAAGTGCATGTAAGCATATGTAAAGATCAGGATTTCCCCTAAACTTTTGAAGGAAAAGTGTATTGTCCTGTAAATATCTTCAATTTGTGGAGGTATGAATTACTTGCCCTAGAAAAAACAGATATGAAATATACATTATTAATATGAATACATCTTGCAGAGATGTTTCTCAGAATAAAAATCTAAGTAGAAGGGTTGTTTGGAGTTACTGTATTGTAAAGAAGAAATTCTTCCTTACACCTAAATTTTATTTTAAGAACCCGACAGCAAATTAACCATCTAAAAAGGCAACTCAGAAAAGCAAGTATTTTCTGCATAGCCCTTGAAAATGACAGATGTAACATCTAAAAATGGTTTTCAGAACCTGGCATTCTGGGTCTTTAAAACAGAAGCTTGTCCTAGCTACCTATCTTATTCATTAAATAAATGGAAAGAAAAAGAAATGTAGTGGGATTTCTAAAGCTTTGAAAACATATATCCCATTATAATTTCTGGTGCTTGATGACTTAACTTAGGAACTTCTGGAAATCCCATTACAATTGTCTGAATGGATGTGACATTGCAAGGGAAAATGGAGATGGAGAGAAAGGAACTGGAAATTTTTTCCTTAATTTAGAGAAATTATCTTTTTAATAGAATGCTAAGAGTACAGATATTTTTGCCCCAGTGCCTCCCATTCTCCTTCCAAACACAATTTTAACACAGAAAACACACACCCATTTGGTAGGAAGAACACACATACAAAGCACGTTCATCTCCCCACTTCCCCATCCGTAGAGGCTCCACGGGCTTCCATGTTACACCAGGCATGTGGGACTCAAGCGGATACTTTAAGAGCTCCTTAGTGAACCAGCCAAGTTGGTGTCTATTGCATAAAAAGTGACTGTCCTGGATCTGAACATCCATGAGCACCAGGTGCTTGTAGTACATCTGCCTGTGCTGCCTTCCACCCGGAATGATCCAAATCTGCCTTCGGCACCTGCTGAGACGAAGGCTTTCAGCAAAGGGAGGCTTCTGTGACCTACTAAGGAAATACATTGCAAAGTCAAGATGCCTTGAGAGAGAATATTTTGCCAGTGGTTTGAGCCAACTCTCAAATGACTGCTGACCTCAGCAGGACTGGAGGGGTTTCTCCCTCCTCTGGAAAACACTCAGTGCCTTGAAGCCTCTTTTATGTATTGCCAGCTAGAGCTGAACCAAATGTAATTTTCCATCCTCTCAAAAATGAACAGCGAGGTAGAGACAGAAAACCAGCAGTCCATGTAGAGTTAAAAAAATTGCCTTTTTCCTTATAGGAGAAAAAGTGATTATGGGGAATTGTGTAGGAGTAGAGAGTACATGACTCATGATTCGTTATTGTAGTGCAGCAGGGAGGCAGAGCTAAAGAGAAAGCAGAAAGGACAAAAGCAATGCTTTGTAAACCAACAGTTTACATTGCTGTTTGTGGTTATGGTTTGCTCAAAGGACATCTTTCACCTTTTTGCCATGGTATAATTTGGAGGAACTGACAAGAAAGCCTTCACAAATTTTTTAGATCATACATGTAACTTATGCTCTAGGTTAAAGTACAACAGAAATTATATAGAAAAAAATTAAAACAATATCCCTGGCCCAAGAAAGCATTAAGGACATATTGAATATGGAGGATAAGAGCATCTCACTGAAGTCATTAAAGTTAAGGACCTTTTAAAGAGCCTCGATCAATCACTGCCCTTGCAACAAATCTCTCCTTTTAAGAAAACATTGTTCCAGGTTGTGGCTGGGCTAAAAAATCTTTGTAACTGCACTTAGGTTCATTCCCTAGTTCTCTGTGTTGCTCCAGAGGAGTTCAGAGGTGTTGTGTGCACTGTCCTATCACGAGATCAGGTCTCAGACCTTGCCAGAGAATAGAAAAAAAAAGTCAGCAGACACAGAACGTAAAAGGACCCTCTCAGACACACACACTTTCCACTGATGGAAAGTAAAGCTGTGGTTATCAGAGGGAAGAATTTCACCTATATTTCTAAATTAGCAACAAGCAAAAAAAAAAAGCAAACTCAGTACTAGCACAACTGTATGTTAAAAACTGAATGTTACTGTCTTCTGATACTGCAATTTTGCAGCTTTCACCAATAATGGCAAGTTGGTTTATGCCAATTTCATTTATCAGAATTTCACAAGCTGAAATATTTGGAAACATTAGTCCCCTCAAATATTGAAAAGGTTTCTTGTCCGTGAAGCTCAGAGCAAAGTCAAACTTCAAAACCCAAAGCTTATGATCAACAAAAGACTGTGATGTTCAGCCAACACTATGTGATAACTTGTTTGCTTTCATTATTTCATTATTCTTCACGTGAACTTTCAAAGAGATTTTGTGAAAATGTCCTGCAGAGTTATTCATGAATCTTCAAGGTGAACAACCTTCCCACAAACATGGGAACATCTGGGAAGGGACAAGAGACCCATGCGAAGGGACCAAACCAGGCAATTGCCAAGGCAAGAGTGCAAGCACAGCTCAGGAGAAAAGTAAGTGCGATCTCAAGGAATATTGAGAGACATAGGAAAAAGGAAACAAAACTAGATGAGAGACACTACAGAAATGACAAATGGAACAAGCTAGAGCACGTAATACCTGGTAGGCAACAAAACAAAAAGAATTCTGTGCTTGTAAAGCCAAAATGGTTCTTTTTAAGAGATCTTTTTGTAGAGACCTATAGCTATACAACCACATCCAACATTACAGGCATAGACTAACCCAAATCTCTCTCCAACTCTTTACTTCCACAACTTATATTCTACCCCTGTAAGTCTAATGCACATTGCTGTAACGAGCATGAGGTAGGTCAGAGTGAACATCAGGATTAACAGGGCACCAAAGGAAGCAGAGGCAAGGAAGCCTGGAGCAGGGGATCAGGTAACCAATTATTTGCAATGGGCTGCAGTGTCCTGGCAGCCAAAGGGAGGGGAGACCTTGGTCGATGTTCCTGTCTGGCCAAGCAGAATTAGCAGCTGACTTGCTTCTACGTGGGGGCAAGGCTGAATCAAAGCCAGCAGGTCAATAAGATTTATGTTTTTTCAGTCCTGTGAGCTGCTAGGTCCTATTAATTTTCAGGTAAATAATGTCAGTGGCAGACAGGTCCACTATTATGTTATTTCTGTTAAAATGTCCAGTCTCTGAGAATAAAAGCCTACTTCAATATCTGGAGCCACTCAGATTTTTACTAAATAACGTATGGAGATCAGAGTTCAATCACAATGAGGTTTTCATATATTAACCCTAACTGTATATAATCAAAATCTCATGAAAATAATTTTTAAATTACTGTCACAAGCTAGAACAAATCTAAAAAGAAATAACAACTAAAATAACCATTTTTAAAAGAGAATAATTAAATATGCTGGGATTTCTCTTTTTTTGGTCAGCAGGACATCTACTATCAAAATTAATCTTCATGTAGGTTGTCAAATACAAAACATCTCTACAAGCACGCTAACATTTCAAATTAATTTTTGGTTTATTAAGTTTAAATCCTCAGCTTCTGCATCATATTCAGTGTTGTACTAGTGATGTTTATTTCCTAATTTAGCTTGAAGTCTTTTGTGACTTTCAGTAATCGGTCCACGTAATCTAAATTCTGTCAAAAGTGTCAGAATGCATATTCTGATGTACAGTGATTTATATACTGGATGCAGTGTTTTATGTGTCCTGAGAGACATGAAAGACAGCAAACTTGATATCCCATGAGACAAATTATTCTCACACCACTTAGGCAGATAAAACATATGAAACATAAAAAACTTAAGCAAAATCTTGACCTCTCTGAATCAAGCATCATTTTGTGATTTCCTCCAGAGCCAGAATTCATCCCCGATTCATGCCTGGACCTCCACCTAACAATCCTATCTCCAGCCATCTCCCTATTGAAACTGCTTCTCAAACCAGGCCACAATAATATCCACAGCAGTTTTGAAATCCTGCCACAAAAATCCAGGATCTGCAGCTGACCACCTCTAGCAAGGACAGCCATGGAACAGTCATTTTCACTCGGAGCTGATATAGTGGGGATAAGCAAAAGACCTTACTCAGAGTGCACTTAGTGCCAATCCTTTTGCCTATCTATATAGTCCAAAGGTCTCAGCACGTGATCTTAGAGAATCTGAGATCTCCAGACACGTACAGATCAACCCAAATATTTTTAATCTATGATAGAAGAAGTAGGTATATCCATTTTGTTGGAAACTGTTACTACTGAACGTGCACTGAAGCAATGGCAGACAGCCAGAGACAACAACAGGGAGTAAGCTGAGTGCAACTGTTTGTTGATGTGCACATCTCTTTATGAAAACTTGCCTACCTGCTCCCTGGACAGGTACATGTACAACCAGTCCTTTTGCAATTCAGTACTTTAGTATCCAGAATCAGTGCCTAATTCTCATTTAGGAATTCCACCACTGATAAAAATAAAAGCATATTTATTTCAGTAGGAATTTTGTCTGTACGCACATTGAAAGATAACATGCAAAATAAGTGATTATAACCAGGGGAGATAGGCTTCTTGTTTTGCTTTTAGAAATGCTTTCTCTGTCCCTTAGTTAATGCAACAGTCAGACAAATGACCTGTTCGGTGTCAGTGACTGATCTTGACTTTACAACTCAGGAAAAATGAATTACGTGGAATAATCATTCATGCTGAAAATCTGAATGCCAAAGCTCTGCAAACAATCCACATCTGAAGCACTACAAAGCTTAAGTAAAAAGATACAATTTGAAGTACATATTGCAAGTTATCATTACTGGCACTGAGACGAGCACCACATCTCTTCTGTTCCCCTAAGTACTGCAGTTCCTGTCCTATCTCACCAGATTTTTTACTATACTGCTTTCAGGGAAAGAAAACACTGATCTAGAGAGACTAAGGCAATTTTTGGTCTTGTGGATGTTCTTTCAGGCAGCATTAATCACCATGATATTTTCATGCTTTCAGCAAGATATGTACTTGCAATATATTTGCACAATGGCTGCCCCAAAATATGCAAATACAAGTATTTGCTGGGCCAAGAAATTTCAGATGGAAATTTTAGTACACATTTAAATCAGTATTTCTGACATTTGAATGCTGACAGTCTAAAATTTAAAAAAATAGCAAAATACTTACAGTTTTAAGATTTAATCGGAAGAAACTGAATACTGATTTTCAGATTTAAACAACCTTTAATTCTTCATATGAATTGCAGTTTTTGAAATGTTGCTGATATCGTGCTATTGAAACTTAAACCCTAGTCTTTGCTAGAATATTCAGTAACTAGCTATTTACATTTTTAAAACATAAACCCAATTAAATGTCTGTCAAAGACCTAATTACATAATACATATTAAATTAATTACATGATTTTTACTAAGCTATGCAATTAGCACCTGATTATGTAATTTCATATTTTATAATTGTTATGTCATCAGGAAAAAGATACATTTTCAGCAAAACCCAACACAATGTACATTGGATAAGAATAAGACAGTGACATTTGTGAGTCACATCCACTGTTTCCAGATGGAAAAGTGCCTAGATGTGCTGTGAAACAAATGGACATGCTATTAACAGCAATTGGATATTAAAATTTACTATCTCTTCAGATCTTTTTATGTCACTTGGTATTTCTGGATGCAGTGATTATATATTTAAAGACACACTGATCTGATCTTAGAGTGGACATGAAATTTATCTGAGAAAGCTAACTGCATTATGAAGGATTCTACATTGAATAATTGTTTTGTCAGAACATTATGAAGCAGTGTGATTTTAAAGAAAAGCAGACTCATTGGCTAACTACAGAATTTTTCAGTGTTCTAAACAATTTAAATTGATGGAAAGATTGGGGGTGTCATTGTCATGTTCCGATTTCTATTGATAACATCCTAGGAGCAGATTTTTGATAGAATATTTTCACTGATATTTCACAGGAGCAACTCTACACATATAGGATGGTGGGGAAAAATAGTAATTAAATACAGTTTTTAAATCACATACTTGTTCAAATTTTGAGATGAGGCTTTAGGTTCCATGTAGTCACATGTGGAACATCATAGTAATTCTGATTGCCTTAACACGTGAGTCTACCCATGTGACTGAGCTTAAAGATGTTATTCTCCAGAAAGTTGCCTGTTTTTAAAATGCCACCTTACCATCATCGGTAAAATGACTCAGCGAAAGGACATGTTTTTGGGTAAGCTCACCCCATGACCTGGTTTTGGCTGCGATAGAGTTAATTTTCTTTATAGTAGCTAGTATGGGGCTATGTTTTGGATTTGTGCTGAAAACAGTGTTGATAATATAGAGATGTTTTAGTTGTTGTGAAGCAGTGCTTATACTAAATCAAGGACTTTTCAGCTTCCCATGCTCTGCCAGGTGCACAAGAAGCTGAGAGGGGATACAGCTGGGACAGCTGATCCCAGCTGACCAAAGGGATATCCCACACCATATGACGCCATGTTCAGCATATAAAGCTGGGGGAAGAAGGAGGAAGGGGGGGATGTTCAGAGTTATGGAGTTTGTCTTCCCAAGTCACCGTTACGCATGATGGAGCCCTCCTTTCCCAGAGATGGCTGAACACTCGCCTGCCGACGGGAAGGAGTGAATGAATTCCTTGTTTTGCTTTGCTTGTATGCAGCTTTTGCTTTCCCTATTAAACTGTCTTTATCTCAACTCACGAGTTTTCTCACTTTTACTCTTCCAATTCTCTCCCCCATCCCACCGGGGGGGAGTGAGCGAGCAGCTGTGTGGGGCTTAGTTGCCGGCTGGGGTTAAACCACGACACCTCACAAAAAACTCTCTGCGTCAGTATCACAGAGAAGGGAAGGCAGGGAGCCCCCATTCTTCTATCAGGTGTTTCTCTAAGGACACCAGATACAATAGTTTCACTTTGTCTAAGGATGTGATCAAGGGACTGAAGACTACAGAAGACTAAGCGCGAGATTCAAAAAAGCGGGTTGTGTGTCTAATTCCAAAATTGTCATTGCCAGCCTGATGCACTGGCAGCTGCTTACTCCTGGAGACACCAAAACCCTAAATGCCACCCTGCAAACATCCTACCTGAGATCTACCCTTGCATGTGCTCAGACTTGCCCCAGACTGAGCAGAGAGCTACCTACCTCATACATGCTACACTGCATGACATTTTACAGCCTTCTGTGAGAGACTACCTCATATAGACTAACACAGCCAGGCCCCTTTCAAAATGCAGCCATGTCTGCTTTTTGAGGCATTGCTGAGGGAAGCAGTAACAGGGAGTTGCTGTGTATCATGCTGACATTCACAAGAAATTATAAATATGGCCATCACGCAGCAGAGAATGAAAAATTCATACAGCCAGAGAGAAATGGAAAAAAAAGATTATGATGAAGGGTAGGCATTTAGAAAGCTCAGGTTCAAGCACAGATGGAGATACTTCTCTTTAGAGCTGAAGCAGGTAACTTTTCAGATATAGCATGTTGAAATACACCCCAGATCTTAGTATTTCTTTTTGGCTAGTTCCTGTGGCTCCGTATGACAAAGACAAGAACCTTCCATGTCCGACCATAAGAAGCTAACAATTAAAATCAGCAAGTTCCAGTCTCAGGGATGGGCTATCATATATGCAACAGAAATTCAGTTCCATCCAATAATTATGACTTGGGGGGTCACACACCTCAATACAAGAGTGTAAGTACAGTAGTAACCAGCATAAGTTTGGGATCCACTAAACAAACTGAAATGCGACTCTTCAGAGACTATCTGAATTATTAGGCCAACATCATAAGACAGTTCTCATAACTTCTCACTTTCTTCAACATGGTGATGTCAGGTGGTTTCTGCAGTGTATATTACCAAGTATTTGTCCAATCTGTGACACTCCATAATGTTTTTGTTCAGCTGAAGATGTGGCTAGGCAACTACATGAGGACTGTAAAGCAAGTGTAGAAGCCATTATAAGTACTAAATCATCAGTCCCACTTACATTTACATATTTGGAAACTTAAAGGTAGAAAGACTTATCTGAAGTCATACATGGATGTTTACAGGACTTGATTATTGATCACTGAAAACTAGCAAACTCCTTCCACCGTCATCTGTATCTGAGCACTACTGTGAGAGATTAGTAATATTTCTCTTTTTAAAATAAATTATGAGATTCTAGTCTCTTGTTCACTTTTGCGTCCCTGCTCAAGTCAGTAAGTTTACACACTGGAATTGCATGTCAGTACTTTCAGAAGAAAGAGACAATGTAATGCACAGAAAAATAATCTCTCACCTTCTAGATCTTCCTTTTCAAAATGTGTTTTGAGAATGGAGCGAGTTCCACCTCTATCCACAACAGCCTCTTCATCATTTCTCTGCAAAACAGAAAAAGGACAGGTAAGCTGCTTCTCAAACTATTGGCAAGATTGTATAGCACTATGAAACAAAGATGCTTTTAATATTTATCTATTTACTCTTCCTACTCAGGAACAAAAAAGTTTTTAAGAATTTAATTTTCCTTATTAAAATCTATTTCTTATGCATCAGTTTTTATATTGAGGTATGATTACAGCTAACTTCCACATGAAGAAATTCTCCTGTTAAAACCTGCAAGATGATGCGTAAACACTGGTTACTGGGAAATAAGAAAAACACGAGTCAATAGGACACTGAAAGAGATGAGAGAAGAAATGTCTGGTTGAGACAGCTTTATTCTTGTACTCTTGAAGAAAGGGATTGCACATGTATTTTTGTCTTTAGACCAGGATCCTGAGCTACATGCAGAATTCCCAAATTATCAGCACTAACACTCCTTATACTTTGGCAAAGCTAGAGAATGATACTCAGTGTCAATACAATAAGAAAGAAAACTTGAATACCATGAAAACAACTGTCTTCACTTACTGGTGAATTGCAAGGCTTTTGCTTTTCTTTACAAACACCAAGCTGTAACTACAATAAAGGCAGACAGCACACACTAATAGCAGAAAACAGAAAAGTTATTCTTCCTTAAGAACATATATATTTCATGTTTAATTTTATACTTTAGTCACACATGCATTTTAACTGTATTCTCTACTGCACTGTAAATGTGCTATGTGATGAGTTAGTGTATTGTGCTCAGGCTAAAAAAGCTACAGAAATTAGTGATTTTGGTCACTTCTGAAACAAAAAAACAAACAAAAAAAAAATCACATTTCCCTAAGTAGAGAAATCTTTTGGGACTTCAGCAACAGGGCACTGGATGCTGTGCTAAAACGAATATTGGCTTCACTATGAGTTTGACATCACCAACTGTAAAAAAAAAAACAGTTGCTACATACAGCCTTTATTTCACAACATGATTTAGAGTGGTTTCCAGTAAATAATGATGAAGAAAAAAGGATGAATTATACAAAAACATCAATTAATATATCATTAATATATATCTACTTGTCATTAGTGGAAGGGTTTTAGTAAGTGATATTAAAACTAGAACTGCTTGCTTTCAATATATAAAATTGGTATCTTAATGGAAGTCTGAAGTAAGGGGATTTGAATACCAGCGTTACATACTAAATATATATCTATATGTAGAATGCAATAAAATATAACAAGAAATTAAAATACATGAGCACCTCTCCTTAAAGAGCAGATGCCCCAGGCAAAAAGATTCACATCTAGAGCTGGATGTCGTGCATTCTGAATATAAGTTTTTATTTCAGGCTCCTCTCTTTTTCAAAAATAGCTGCTGTGCTGTAGCTATCTTATATAGAAAAATCCTAGGAACATGTCAGTACCAAGCATCTGGGCTGTTAAAGAAAGAGAGACTGAGAGTGTTACAGTGTCTTTATTAGAGCTTTCCCACAGATAATAGTATGTAACTAAAATCTGACAATGAGAAAAGGCCTCTGTAGAAACTGTTTTGCCTTTTAATAATTTAGAATTATTTAATAATCTATTAAGATGTACCAAGGCAGTATAATTTCACACAAACCATTTGATCATCTTAGGTAAAAATAATCCATTATTTTAAGCAGTTAGACATAACTGGGCGTGTTTGTCATGCTGGCGTGATGCCATGCCCCTGGGTGAATGGTTAGGCAGGATGCCAAAGGCCAAGTACTACAGCCACATCAGAAGTAGTGCTATTCTAGCATAAGACCTAGCCATCAGTATTTTACTGATCCTGAAAAGGCCTTATGGAAGCAATGTTAGGGGAAATTCTACAATGGGGAAAATATTAAATTGCTGGACAGTTTAAAGCCTTTACAGATCATCTAAGTAAACTAAATACAAATTAATTCATTAATATTTATCAAAATATGCTCATACACTTTGACTTCTCCCTTCCCATGTGTTCAGTTTTCAGCTCCTGGCAATCTTTTTCTTCCCTGCCTCCTCTTCCTGTAATGTCACAGCAAGTCGCAGCCTTGCCTCATTCTCAGAAGTGGGTTTATTCCATTAATATTACAGGGGAAAACAGCTTAATTGGGAGTATCGTGTTGTTGCCAATTCACTTGTCAAATTCTGAGCAAAGTCCAATTAAACAGGCCTTGCACTGTACACTCTCACTTCCCATGGAGTGGTATGAAAGCCACCTTGCATTTACCAGTACAAGAGCCACACTGCATTTAGTCTAGAAGTAATTTCTGTGATTCCTGTACTACCTCTTTGGAGGAGGGGACAAGGGAGGGAAGGGCTCGCTAGTAGTTTAGTGCAATTCGGTCTTCATCTCATTTGCAGGTAAGTGCTATCGCAATACAAGTAAAAATAGTGGCAGATCTGCTCCACTTTGCCATGATGACTAGAAACTTCATTTCAGTTGGTAATGCTCCGCTTTTTATTAGCATGTCAGGAAAACTATGAAATTATTAGTTTTAAGTGTTGCAATAAATAAGAGTTTGAAACCGAAAGTATAGGCAAGACTAACCATCAGACAGTCATGGAAGACAGAATTCATGCTCTGGGTGATTTGTAACGTACCAAGCAGCTACCAGTCTCCACACTAACATCCTCAAAGCCATTAATCCACTGCAGTTTTGCCCATCAGTTTCAGCAGGATCGGAATAAGGCATGAAAACTAAATGTTTTTCACAGCCATGCCATGTTAATGTCAGAATTACAGAATCACAGAATCACAGAATCATATAGGTTGGAAAAGACCTTTAAGATCATCGAGTCCAACCATAAACCTAACACTGCCAAAAACCACCACTACACCATGTCTCTAAGTACCTCATCCAAACGTCCTTTAAATACCTCCAGGGATGGCGACTCAACCACTCCACTGGGCAGTCTGTTCCAATGCTTGATAACCCTCTCGGTGAAGAAAAATTTCCTAATATCCAGTCTAAACCTCCCCTGGCGCAACTTGAGGCCATTTCCTCTTGTCCTCTCACTTGTTACCTGGGAGAAGAGACCGACCCCCACCTCTCTACAACCTCCTTTCAGGTAGTTGTAGAGAGCGATAAGGTCTCCCCTCAGCCTCCTTTTCTCCAGACTAAACAACCCCAGTTCCCTCAGCCGCTCCTCATAAGACTTCTGCTCCAGACCCTTCCCCAGCTTCGTTGCCCTTCTCTGTACGCGCTCCAGTACCTCAATATCCCTCTTGTAGTGGGGGGCCCAAAACTGAACACAGTATTCGAGGTGCGGCCTCACCAGTGCCGAGTACAGGGGCACAATCACTTCCCTAGTGCTGCTGGCCACGCTATTTTTGATACAGGCCAGGATGCCATTGGCCTTCTTGGCCGCCTGGGCACACTGCTGGCTCATATTCAGGCGGCTGTCAACAAACACCCCCAGGTCCTTCTCTGCCAGGCAGCTTTCCAGCCACTCTTCCCCAAGCCTGTAGCGTTGCATGGGGTTGCTGTGGCCCAAGTGCAGGACCTTGCACTTGGCCTTGTTAAACCTCATACAATTGGCCTCGGCCCATCGATCCAGCCTGTCCAGGTCCCTCTGCAGAGCCTGCCTACCCTCCAGCAGATCAACACTCCCACACAACTTGGTGTCGTCTGCAAACTTACTGAGAGTACACTCGATCCCTTCGTCCAGATCATTGATAAAGATGTTAAACAGAACTGGCCCCAACACCGAGCCCTGGGGAACACCGCTTGTGACCGGCCGCCAACCGGAGTAAACTCCATTCACCACCACTCTTTGGGCCCGGCCGTCCAGCCAGTTCTTTACCCAGCGAAGAGTACACCCGTCCAAGCCATGAGCAGCCAGTTTCTCCAGGAGAATGCTGTGGGAGACTGTGTCGAAGGCTTTACTGAAGTCTAGATAGACAACATCCACAGCCTTTCCCTCATCCACTAGGCGGGTCACCTTGTCATAGAAGGAGATCAGGTTGGTCAAGCAGGACCTGCCTTTCCTGAACCCATGCTGGCTGGGCTTGATCCCTTGGTTATCCTCTACATGCCGTGTGATAGCACGCAGGATGATCTGCTCCATCAGCTTCCCCGGCACCGAGGTCAGGCTAACAGGCCTGTAGTTCCCCGGGTCCTCCTTCCGGCCCTTCTTGAAGATGGGCGTCACATTCGCTAATCTCCAGTCAGCAGAATTCAGCAGAATTCTACCGCTTCTTCCTTTCACCCCATTTGAAGGTGATGAAGGTCAGAAATTTTACATAGTGCATGAATCTGCTAGGACTGGGGTATTCAAACCATACTGACATACTGCAGCAGTCTGCAAACAAATGTGTAGACACACTGACCAGGTATGAGTCCTTGGAACTGTCCATGATTGCAATGAGTTGCTTGCTGAGTCCAGTGAACACTGTGGTCTACTGCTTAAAGCATGGGAGAGGGATCCAGGAAGTCCCCAAGTGCTAATCCTGGCTCTGCCACTGACTTGTTGTGTGGCCTTGGGAAAGTCACTTAATCTCTGTGCCTCAGCTTCCCCATCTGTAAAATAGGGATAATAATACTTACTTATCTACCTTCCTCACTGGGCTGCTCGGTGCTGTAATTAATATTCACACAGCATTTCAGAACTGTAAAGCACTACAGAAGTACTAAGTCATTCGATTTAGTAAAGTGTGCCATTTACCCATGTGAAGAGATAGTGATAGGAAACAAGAGATTGATAAAAATCAATGTTTAGCCATAAAATGGGTTGGTTTTTTTTTTTTTACATCAAACCAACATATATTATTAATACCTTGTAATAGTTTTAGAGGGCACAGCTTTGATAACTTAACTGGACAAAGTTTACATAAAAATAAATACACTGGACTCACTTTCTGTTGGCCTAATTCAAAAGCAATGCTACAGAAGCCAGTGGAATTACATTTCTGTGAAGCTGTAATCACAGTGCAATAAACTTGTCATATATTTATAAACAACCTAACATTTCTCTCTCTTTTTAATTATATCTGTTAATATTTTATGGTTTTATATAGTTATCACACAATGGTTTACCTAAAACGTAGGCACAAAACTATTTCCCTAAAGCAATAAAATATCAGCAAACACACAGTAGGAGAAATAATATATCTGGGATAAAAGAGTAAGAAAAAGCTGAGGCTTTCACATGGAAACCACAAGCTCCTTAGAGACCAGGGCTCAGGAACTCTACTCAGTCCAGAATTTCACCTCTTACATTTTCCAAATGAATGCTGAAATGACCTTCACCACACAGCAGCATCTGTTGCACATATTTCACAGGAAAAATCTATTTTAATGAAAGAGTCTTATAAATACAGTTGTTACTATATTTGTCTCTTCGTACTAGAAGTTTAAACACAGTGGTGAGTGTAGAAAAGCAGACAGTAGAGTCATCCTCTGCATCCTTCACAGTGCAACCACACGTTATAACATTGAAACATATATTTGAAGTTGAACAAAATTAAAAGGAAATAAACTGCCTTCACAGACATTTGGGTTCTACTTTTTGGCATGTAGTCATGAAGGATGAAGGTCACCATGAGTGCTAGGAGTACTGATTTTCAACCCTTAGATCAACAACCTGCTTATCAGAGTATAAAGTGAGGCTGCACCTGTTGCCAGGAATTGTAAGTGTATTGGCTGGAACAAACAAAAAGGCCCATGGTTTAGAAACTGAAAGCAAATGTCTAAAGTGCCCTTTCCACCCATGTATTGATGAAGCTCACTACCCAGGATATTCCAAAGCTAGATAAATGACCTCCTGGAAAGCTTCCCAAATTGACCCTCTTTAGCTATGATACAGCCCTAACTGTGATTCATAGCGTGTTGCAAAGAGGTTGATCCTTAAACCTGTCACCTCCCAGAACTGTGCACTGCCCATCCACGCCTCAGATGAATTTGATTAACAGAGAAACTACACATTTAGAAAAGCTGAGAAACATCATTTTATGACAGATGTTTTGGGGTGTTTTTAGTTATAGCTCTTATAAACTGTCTATGCTTTCATCATGTGGTAGGTAAGATTGAGTGGAAAGAAAAGGAAAATAACTCCTTTCAAAGGTGGATCCGTACAAAGGCATATGACACATTTTTAAATACGTATGTGCTAACGTAGACACACACTTGTAGAACTTCAGTATATTTCTGGATGATGGAATTAGGACATATTCCTCATATTCTGGATGAAAAGAAGGTAAATTGAAGTCTAGGTGACAATACACAGATTTGAAGTTATCTATACATTTATTAGATATATTTACTAAAAAAGGAAAACCAATACATGATCTTAAAAGTCACTGTTGCATACATCATAAAAGCTACCTGAATATTTCACAAACATTAACTGAAGATCATCTGTGCTGATCGCTACAGTAAATGAAATAATAGTATAACAATAAATGTACATTAGGAAATAGGAAATTGTTAGGACAATAGGAAATTATTAAATAGTTGCAATAATATGTCTCGCTGTCCTTCCTTTGGTAGGTACTCTGCTCCACTGGTATGATATTTGGTGTTAATATATTTCGAACAGACAAGTCAAAATGGGTAACACTAAAATTTTCATTTTACGTGGAAAACTAGAAATTCTTTCTTTTCTTAATCCTTCTTTCTATCTCATTTTCTTCATACTTGGCTAATTCTATTTTCTGTCTCTGATATTTGGTCAGTGTTTTCAATAAACCGGATGATTTCTTTTTGTTGAAATACAACACAAAAATCAGCTACAAAGAGTATTAATATTCCAGCAAATTTTTCAGGATTTTTAAACCTTTGGGTAAAATCCTTTCCCTTTTTAATCACTTTCTGAATATACCCACAGCACAAATCACAACATAACATAAAAGAATCCTTTTTCAGCATCTTCCTTTCTGTAAAATATATAGCAGAGCAGAAGCCATTTTGATTTTTTCTGCACTAGAAATTATGCATATGACACATCTGCTGACTCATAAGGAAAATAATCATGGTATTAATTACTTCTCCATATAAGCCACTTATTTATGATTAGACAACCTACATAATCCTCAAATGCCATCTGGAACTAAGGAACGCCTGTCAGCATAAAACATTAAATACTGCATTCCTATAAACAATAGAAAGCTGTAATATAAAATTATTTTTGTTATTTTATATTATCAATAATTACTTAAAAGATGGAACTTTAATATATTCATTTCAGTTTATATATTTTATCATAAAGTTGGGGTATAGACCTTATGTATTCACCTTTCAAATGGTCTGTAATGAAATTCTAAATCCAGACATCACATACATGCCATAATTGCCTTCTCAGTCTGAAGATATTCCAGCATTCACTTTGTGTTGTATTTATTTCACAAACCCATTATACGACATTTGTATTTTTAAGATCATTTTGGTTAAGTTCAGCTTGACATTTAATAAAGATGGCATTATTAAAGATACAGAAAAGTGAGCTACTTGAACTCAGGAGCTGCCAAGAGCATATTGGAAATATCTTGTAAAGACAATTAACCTAAATAGCTAAAAAGCTCTTATATGTAGATGGATGCCTCCCTGTTGTAGGAGGCAAATCACTGGTGACTGCCATGTTCTTGTCCTTTAAACGGTCCTTGAGCAGACACAGTCACACAAAACTGATTGAATGCACAATGCGTATGTCCACAATTTAGATGCTAAAATTCTTTTATATTTCTCAAGACAGGCAAAGGGAGAAAAAAAACCCCAACAACTTTTGGAATATTATTGTGTTTAATTGCTTATATTACATATAATCATATCTTTTGAGATGGCAAGTACAGTGAATTTTATCTTTCTGATGAAATATAATTGCTTTTCCATTCCACTAGCTACACCATATCATCCTTTTCCCTTCTATCCACCTATCAAGGAAGACCCATCAAAACACATTTATAATGCAATAAGGTCTGTTCTGTAAGGTTTGAAGAATTATTTTTAAAAGTGTCCCTTTAATTGTACTGCTTTTGTGGCAGCTTTCTGCAGTAATCACTACTAGTTAACATAAAGCACATATTCCTTTTGGTCAGCTCTACTCCACATAGTTCAGGCTATGCAACAAAGTAGAAAGCAATTAGTTTTCTTTCCAGATTTGCATCTTCCCCAGGGCTGCATGTCATAGGCATAAAAGCATCTTCCTCTGTCTCTTTTTCCCTCTTCTCTCTTTTTATAGCAAAAGCCAAGATACTGCTTAGCATGACTCAATAAAGAAATACCATCTTCTGTAACACTGCTAAAAATTGCATTATCAGCACTGGCTCCAAAGAACTGATTTGCTACTGACTTGAGACTGAGCACATGTTTAATGTAGTAATGCAATTCTTGTAACATATAAACATAGCTAATCATCGCAGACATTAAATCTAAGCACATACTATTGTTATAAATTTAATGAGACAAAACACCAGCAGAAAATGCACACACGAATAAAACAAAGCCATTTTACAGACAAGTAAATGCTCACTAATACATGTAATTCCTGTGTTTATCTACGTTGAAGCATCCCATGCTGGTTATATACCATTATGCACAACATAGCCACTAGGAACTGATGCATAAATGAATGTGCAATCACTAAAATATTACCTTATCATTTGATAAGGAATCTTCTTTCTTAGAATAGCCATTTTAGGCAGAAACAATACATTTCTTACATTTGCAAGGCAAATATGTTACTTCATCTATTCTTCATACACCTATCCAACTGAAGACAAGATTCCTATTTAAAGAAGATAAAACAAAATCAAGGCAAAATACTAACTTAATCTGTTGCAGTACCTAGATGCCCCACTTTCTCTGTCTGCACTCTCCCACCAGAAAAGGACTCTGTTGTACCAATAGCTGCAGCAACAAAACAGGGGGGCGGGAAGGGGGCAGGGGGAACGACGACTAATGTTCCCACTCAAAACGCTTGATAAGCCTGTTGGAGCATTGAATATAATAATGAAATAATGAACTGTTAAATTCTTTCTGGATTCTGGTACCTGTTTTAAGCACCCGCATTTAATCGCAGCTGTGCTTGCCATGTTTTGTATGCCTTGGATTAAAATTATCAGGAACGCCTAAATGACGTGAGCGCCTTATAAAACCTGAACAAGGCACTTACATTACTGTGCTCCTTTGTACATTTTCAGTCATGTTAAGATTCTCATAACTTCTCCCCTTCCTTCCTATCATATCACATCTGCTGGATTTGTAAGCTAATCTTTATTCAATTGCTAGTCTCAGCCAGACCTCTGAATAAATAAAAGACAGCATTCCTTGCTGCTAGTTAAAGGGATGTAGAAGTTGGGTCATATCTGTATGACTGAGATTTTATTCCTTTTGCTTCATATTTTTCTTTACTACACTGTCAAATACTTAAAAGTTATGGAGGTGAGAACAGCACAGATTTCAAGCTGAGGCATGGTTATTTTTTCCTCTGTGGTTATTATTCGAATGTCTGACGCCATCCTAGTGCAGTCCCATTAGCTCTTTTTTTCTCGTTTCATAACAATGGCTATGTCAACTACTACAGAGAAGTCCAACAGCATGAAGATGGATGTGAAGAGTTTATCCAATGCCCAAATGAGATTTACTTTTAGCTTGTCTGGGCTCTCTCTTGGCCCAATGCCAGGTGAGGATAGATCCAGGATAACAGCATTATTTAGGCATAGTTAGAAGTTAAACATGCTGAGTTTAGCCCACTATGCAATAGGATATTAGCTGCTGGGTAGCAAATGGAAAAAAGTAAATTATGTTAATTGCTAGTTTCTTAATCAGCAGTAGGATATATTGGGTTTTAAGTTGGATATACTTCCCATCTCAAAGGATCTGCTTTCAGCCTCAGAAAAGATGACATGTTTTCAGATTTCTCTACCTAGAAATAGGGTCAGGGAGAAGAATCATAGAAGGCAATCTTACTGCAGCAGCTACTCATGTGGAAGTAGCAAGTGCAAAGAAGAAAAGAGGTCATGACCAACTTATCAGAACCTGTTTTAACAGCAGCTACAATACAGGAGAGAGGACTTTTTCTCTTCCTTTAAGCCACAAAATGCCACAAAAATGGCACAGCCACAAAAATGATGTAGTCTGGAGTCTGCATCTTTTACATACAAATGTATGCCAACCATAGTTCATTGCAAGCCAGCATGATCAATAATAAATTAACTCCCTAACTCCCTCTCTCAAAAACACCAATATAATGTTCAGTGATTCTTCTGTTTCTCAGACCTACCCACAATTTTCAGTTGTATTTAACAAACATTCTCTACAAGCACAATCCAAGGATTAATCAAGGAAGGATGTTCCAGGACAGAGGTATTCTAAACTCAGATTAATTCCATAAAACTTTTGGCACTTAACTGAAGTTGCCTTAATTAGAGATGACATCACCGTCAACTTTTGCACCAGTCAGTGCAAAGAGATGGGCACTTCCACAGGATAAGCAAGATCTTAGGTAGACTGATGGTCACTGAAGATGGGCTGAAAATGGTTGAGACTTAGAAGAGTCCGATTAGGACTATCTGGAGAGTTAGGATAGTAAACTAGATGGACCGTTAGCCTGATTGACTGCGATCAGTCCTACGTAGCCAAACTCATCGCTAACCTTCCAAATAAGACTGCCAACACTAGTAATATTGTTGCTCTACTTCCAGTGAAGGTAGCCTGACTGAACCAAATCTAACTGAAGTGTTAAAAAATAATATGGCTTTTTTGTCATCCATTATCAGGAAAACATTAACTTAGAATACCATACAATTTTCTGTTGCATGCCCAAAGATTACATTGGATTCCTTGTGGTCCTTCAGAGTTGTCTTCTATATGATCTATTTTCCTCCAGAAGAGAAAAGAAGATGATTGTGTTTTGTTTGGTTGGGTTTTTTTAACTGAAACTTGTAAATAACTTCCCTGAAGACAACTGACAAGTCTTTCTTGGCCAAAATGTATAAATTCAAATGTAGGGTTTAGTTTAAAGAGTTCCCAAATCATCTATATCTTCAGGGAGTAACTTCAGCTGAAAATCCAGAACAGATGACCGAGTACTTCTCATTTCCAAAGATTTAGGTTGATCTACATGATTTCATTGTCATGAGTGACTTTCTTATCAAGGCAACTGTAATAGATGTGATTGAAAAACACAGATTTGTACCACCCAAAAATGTTCTGCTGCATGCAAATGAAGAGTTACCCTAATAGAACTGAAGGGACCTTTTGCAGTGTCTATATAGTCACAGCATAAGACAAGAAAAACTCTCCATCTCATAATTAGGCAATGACATTGTGATTATCTTTGCTCTCATTCTTTATCTCTCTCAGGTCATCAATAAGCCATGGTGACCGGGAAGGGCAATGCCAGAGAAAACAGTTAGGAACCATTCTATTCACAAAGAAGATAAAAAATAATTATGGCCTCCAAGCCACTGATGATATGATCTGCTATCTGAAAGTTCAGGTAGTCTAATTAATTCACACAGGGATTAAGAAAAGCAGTAAAAAGCAGTAAACAGTGCAGAAGCAGTGGGGGAGGGGGAAGAAAAGGCAGAAAAGAAATACAAGTGAGATAATGAAACTGATAATGTGTTCTGAGAAATAGCAGGGCAAATAAACAGATTTCAGATACCAAGTTTGAAGTTACTTGTGCATCACTTCTGCCCAGGGAATGAAATACTGCACTGTAAAGAGAATTTTCATATCAAAACCTCACTCAAAATACATTAGGAAAGTGATCATGATGATGGACTAGATAACGAGGGGTTTGTACAGTTTAAAAGTCTAGACAGCACAAGCGCACAAGATACACATTCAGGAATTTAAAATGTGCTGCCAAAGAATCAAAGGTAAATATGACTTATAAATAGTAGTTCAACTGGTCTTCCTACCTCTCAGAGATCTAAGAATTAGACTTGTACAAACTGCTTGCCTGCTGTAATCTGGAAGCTTTAAACATCATCGCTTCCATGACCTTGTTGTTCTAGACTAGTCAAGATATTTGACAATAAAAACAAGCTAAAAATTAGAAACAACTGATATGACTAACAGTGTGCTTTATATTGAAATCACAGAACATAACTTTTGGAAAGGAAAAGGGACAAGTATTACTATAGAGTAGAAAGTAAATGTGAACACGGCATTACCAGTTCATACATGTTTTATCAGTGCTTCTACATGAAAGGATTTTACTGTCAGAAAAGAGCGTTACTGTTTTCATTGTCAGTTTTCTCATAATGCCACTAAATTGATAGACCTGTATGCAGCCGTAGAGAACAGCAAGGGAGGATACAATGATCTCCATCAAAGCCTTGAAGGATATTAGCTAACCTTTAACTACTGTCTACTTTAGGAATTTGGAGTCTTTTTGGTGGCGGTGGCTATGATATTTGAAATAGAAAGGCTATCGGGATTGTGTTTCTGTTTTGGTAGGGAAACTTTTCCAAAGCAAAGTTTTTTTTCAACCCTTCTCACAGACATAGTATTTACCTGTTTATGTATGTATTTACCAGACAACTAGTATCACATTAAATTTCACCTTTCAAACTCCAGCTCCTTGATTTAAATGTCCTCAGTGTTCAGTGTACTGAGAAAATGGCAGAAATTACTAGATATCAAGTTTTACTGGCACAACACAAGTAATGAAATTTTTTAATCACTTGTATTTCACTATACTGCTCTAAAGTGAAAACAATTGCAACCACAATGATGAAAAATAATATCCAGCAGATGCTCTTCATGCCCTTCCTTGCCAAAACAACACCATCTCCTTTTATTAAAGAATGGATTTTTTGTAGTGAACACAATAAAGAAAATTCTTATCATTTAAACATTATGCTGCAAGCTACTTGGATCAGTCTTTCATTTATTACAAGTTTGTACCAGGCTTAGTAAAATAGGTTCCTCTTCTTGGCAAGATCTGAATGTAGGTACTAAACAAATAATAATAATCTCCTGACCTGCATTTGGTCGTATAAGCATCCTTCCTTTTACCTGCAAATTCTGCCTACCTTTTCTTTAACTAGCATTGTTATTAAATACACATATGTATGTGTATGCATGTGTGGAGAAAGAAAAATAGTGTCTGTGGGCTCCACTGACATACACACTGCAGATATATGCATGATGTCAATAATTCAAATAAATGACTTTATTTATAACTATTTCAATAGTCATATAATTTAAAAGACACCTTATAGCTTGTAGGTATACAATAAATAGCCTCGGGTTAAGAATACTTGGCAACCTAAGTATAATAAGATGTGCACAACTAACACACCTGCCCAGTCATTAACAGGTTACATTTAATTTATAGACTACAGAAGGAGTTTTGAGGAGGAGCTTCAACAAAGACTGGGCACAATAAAAGGAAGTGCACTAATAACTGTAAAATGAATAGCAATTCAGAAACCAAAACCAATACTGCCAGTAGAGCAAACACAAAATTCAACTTTGTGGTGAAATCCCTCTTGGAAGGGAAAGGAGAAGGCAAGTTGTAAAGATTTTAAAAGAAAGACTAGAAGTTTGTATTTGAGAAGATGAGTAAACAGACTTCAAAAAGCAAGTGATGTAGGCAGAGTGATAAGCCAAGATGATATTAACACCAGTAATCAAGTGAAGCAAAGCTGTAAGTATTAAAGTCAGACAGGAAGATGAGATCATAATAGTCACAGTGTTGAGACAAGCAGGCCTTCAGTCTGATTTATGGCTACATGGACAAACAGGAATTGTCAGACCTCAGATCTGCATAGAGCAAGAAAAGCACATCAGGAAAGAAAAGAAAACCCAGGAATTGTTTCTGACATGACATGATTATATTCAGGTGACCACTGAAGACCAAGAAAATTTTCTGAGATAGTTAGAGTTTAACCGCAGTGGGGAAAGACCACTAAAAAATAAAGTAGTGATGCCTTCATAAAGATTATGCTTATGGCTACATTATCTGAAGTAAGGTGTGGAGGAGGATGCAAAGGCTGAGGATGTATTCCTGAGAGATCTAAACACACACCTACATACAGAAAGAGGAGGAGGGGGAGAGGAAGACCCACCCAATAAGAAACTGAGTCTGAAAAGAGAGAAAATCAACAAGGACAAAATGACAAATCTAAGAACAACAAAATTTAGTGAAGACTATAACATAGCATCACAGAGAGATGACAGATGGAGTGGAGGAGAATAAAGGACTAGCCTGGAATTCCTCCAGGAAGAAGCGGAACATTAGTGAGATAAATTTCAGTGCAAAACACAGAAACCAGAAGTGAGCAGTTCTACAAAGGCATTAGAAGACAAGAAATGAAGACAATTGTACAAAGCATACTAAGGGGGTGGGCAGATGAAGGAGGTCTAAGGATAGGACATTAATCTGGCAATAGAAACTTCTGAAGTTGAGGGTTGTTTTGAGTTGGTTTTTTATAACATGAAGAGACTTGGACATATTTCTTGTGTATGGGAAGGAATTCAAGGAGAGAAACAGAAATGAAAAAAAAAGAACAGCAGTAGGGCAGAAGGTGGATAGGGACAGGGATAGGTTCATTGGAACAGGTTCAAAGACTACAAAATAAAATCTTAATGTCTGTTACAGTAAACGAGGAGGAAGCTTGAATTTTGACCTTAGTTGGTTAGTTAGGTTTAAGAAGTTCACATGGAGAGAGGGGGGAATAGATAAGCTGAATGGAGGTCTATATGATTAATAAAAAATACAAAACAGGCAAAACTGCAAGCAAGGATACTCATAAAAGATGACAAAAATCCCACAGATTAAGAAATACAGAAAGTCAGCAGAATCAAAAGATTTTCACCAGAGATAGTCAGCAGTATCTCTGAAGCATGGCAGATGGCATTAGGAACTGAGAAAGTGGATACTGGGAGTCAGCCAGGACCATGAATTGTCAGAAGGGTTTGGAAGTGTATGAGAAGAACAAAAAAAAACAGAGCCTAAAGGGAACTGGTAAGCTGATAGAGGAAAGGAAAGTACAGAGGAATAAAGGAAATAAGACCAGAAAAGAAGTCATCAAGATTGACAAAACAGAGGTTTTACGAAGTACCACTCTTGGAGAGAGAGAGAATAAAAATGTTCAAAAAGTTCAAATAGTTATCACAGAAAAGGAACTAAGAGAACATAGTGCTTAGAGAAGACCAGCTCAAGTGTGTAGCTGATTTGGCACACAGGATACAATTCAAATGAGAAGCAACAGCACCAGGGCAGCTACAGAGTTGGATGGTTATCCATATGGAAACTGAAGGGTGAGAAATTATGAATGGAAGAAGATTGCAAGTCAAAGTCAGACAGAGAGATGGGAATAGGTAGAGTTGCGTGCATGCAGACCATAAAAACATTAGAAAGACAGGCAGAAGGAAATTCTATTGTTAAAAAAAAAAAAAGATAAAGAGCTAGGAGCAGGCAGAGCTTAAGAACGAGAGCACAGAACTACCAACTTCTTTGACCCAAATTCAGAGTGGATATTGTTGGAGGTAGCAGTCTCCACAGAAAAGACCATAGATGAGGCAGCATTAATAAACAAGGGAACAAAATTCTGTGGGCTGGAGGGAACAGCAGGAGGTAAAAAGACAACCTCCAGGTTCTTTGAGACCAGTAACATTCCAGAAACATCAAGAAAATAAAAGGAAGACCAGATAATGGAGGAGATGAGGAGTTTTGCACCTGAAGGAAAAAAGGAAGTGACAGGAATGGCACAGAGAAGAGGCTGAACTGGAGGCAGATGTAATGTAAGGGAACTAGGAAAGGACAGAGAATATCAAAAGAAGTGTAATCCAGACATGGGTTGATATAAGAGCATGAAAAGCATCAGAAAGCATAGAGATAAACAAGCACCAATAAAGCAATCAAAAATAACAAGAGAAACGAAACAGTAGCATCCTGGTTGTTGCTCTTTCAATATATCCTGAAACTTCTGTTATCGGAAGCTGTTATATATACTCTTTCTGACATACATTAGGTGTTTTAACAAACTACATGGTGATTTAAAATACTAGTTGATAAGGATGATTTGCTATGACATAGTTCTAGTAGGAAAAGATGCAATCCACTGAAGTTTATATTGCATGCCAAGTCCATATAAGCAGTATCGGTCAAGGCATTTTATACTTGTACACTCTGTAACTACATTGTAAGTTCATGCCAACATACGCTAATAAATCTTATAAATCTTTTGTAATGTAGAACTGGACTAATCTGAGCCTTATTCTCCCAGGAATTTTAATCGTATTTATGGATCGTTTGCCAGAATAGCATACTGATTGCTTAATTCTTCTCAAGATACAGTACACAAGAGAGTAAATAATATCCCTGGTTAAGTGTTCGTCTGCATCCTCGGATGTACAGATGCCTGGGTTCTTGGGGAGGGAGTGTTTGGGGGTTTTTTAAGGAGCTTGTTTTGGTATTTTAAACCTATTTATTCTTTTCCAAGCCCAACATCACAGCTAATATGTCTGATACTTAACTTTATGAATTATTGTTTTCAAGAAGAAGATTTCTGAAGGCAAAGGACTGCAAGCAGAACGAGGCCAGCTAACGTATTTTAAACCATATCTATCCCAGGAAGTTATAGAGGGTTCTTGGTCCCCAAACAGGGGTGCAATCAGGTCTGCTATATGTGGGAACCACAGATTTCAGCTAACACATTAAAACTCTAGGAGCTGATCTGCCTGAGAAAAAAAAAAAAAAAAAAAAAAAAGAAAAAAGTGAATTGAAATTCACTCCTTCCCTGTCACTCTGATATGCTATTAAAGTCACAAATACACACCCTTAAAAAACAAAGGGGCACCAACACTTAGAAAAGAATTGACAGTTACGTGTAATAATTTTATTTTCTTTGAAACATTTATGCTCTAGTATAATTTCATGTCCTGATGTAAACATGGCAGAATTCAAAACTCAAGGAAGCAGGTTTGTAATCCATCAGGATTACAAATCCATTTCCACGTGGTGGAATTCTCAGTAGACTGGATCATGGCAAAGAACGATGTTACTCCCAAAAAGGTAAGTGAAATCCTACATTAACTTGCACCTTGCACAACTCCTGTGTAGTCAAATGGGAACCCAGCAGGATGGGAGCTAGATAACGTTCCAGATAATTTTTATTTTAAACTATAACATTACCATCGACTGCAACAGAACACTTTAAAAAGTGCATATCATAAGACCTTTCCTCTGCTTAGAAACAGAATGAGCATATTTTAAACTGGGACAGAGCATAGAAAAAGTCAACAAGAGACTAGAAGCAATAACAGGAAGTCAGAAGAACAGAATCTCCCTTGAACCTTTGTCTATCCTTCAAACAAAAAAGGCCCAAAGTTTTTATAAGACCACTAAAGACTGAAACTGCATCTCCCTGTACAGCTTACATTTAAACTGAAGAATTTTTCATACAGGGAAAAAAGAAGAGAGAACCAGAAAAAGCAAATGTCCCCACTTCTCCCTTTAGCAGTGGATCTGACTTGCACAGGGCAGTCAGGAAGCCTGCCCATTCACCTCACAACCACTGGAACAGCCAGTTCAGCTTAACTAGCACTCTGTCTATGCCCATTTATTATTCATCTGCTAAAAAAATAACAACAGGGGGGAAGCAGCAAGTGCATATTTAATTAGTAAGTAAAAGATAAGAAATGTCTCCTTTCCAATAGCATAAAGATCAAGTCAATAAATCCTGTGCATAGTTCCATTAATACTACTATTATTCCCTTGAAAATTTTATTCATAATGATTCTCATTCTTGTTCATTTTCCATCACCCTGATCACAAAAGTAATGCTCATGCCAAAGAATGATAAAAGATTAGCAAAGGTGTGATGACTTTTTTAATCTGTCCATGAAAAAACGGAAACTCTATGTGACATTATCATCTTCTATTTAGACAAATAGAAGGAACGTTACCAGTGCAGAAGTCACCACTGGAATTCTAGTGAGATCTGCACTGGTACAAATGTATAGATGATTTTGGACATGCAGCAAGGTGACAAAGTTTGCTAATGACAGATAATTTCCTAATCAGGTTCATAAAGATAAAGCTTGAACATGAAGACCTGCAGAAGGCCCTTAGCACACTAAATGCGTTAAGAATGATAAAATGTTGGATAGAATTCAGTGGGAAAGTCGCAAACTGATGCACAAGAGGGAAAACCAATCCTAGTTTCACATATATAGTGAAACTTTCCCAGCATGACCACTTAGCAGTGGGGTCTTGGAGTTTTGGTTAAAAATTCCATGAAAATGCTGTATCAAAGTTCAGTAGCTGTGGGGGGAAAGGCAAACAGAGCACTACAAATTAGAAAATGCACAGGGACCAAAACAAAGATATCCTTATGCCAACTGTATACATCTTAAGTTTACCTGCAGCTTGAATATCAAGTGTATTTGGTTCCTACTTGCCAAAAAGATATAGCTGAAATGGAAAAGATTCAGAGGTAGAGAACAAGAATATCCACTGTATGAGGTAGATATATTAGAAGCCTATAAAAACATGACGGGTATTCAGAGGCTGAATAGGGAAATTACTGTTCCCTGTCTTTCCCAACATAGTACTGAGGACAGTGGTATTAAATGAAGACAGCTGGAGTCAGGTTCAAAACAAACAAAAAGACATGGTTCTTCACACAGCATATTGGCAACCTATGGAACTCCGGTGGATACTAAAACTTTACTTGAGTTGGAGAAAATGTGTGGACATGTTCAGGGAAGAGAAATCTGTCAAAGCTACCAAATCCAAAATCCCCGTTTCTGGAACAGAAAGTCCTGGAGCCATGAACTGCAAGGTTCTAAGAGAGTACCCAGGGGATCTACTGTTGTGCACCTGCCCCACTATCACACATTTCCCTAGGCTTTTGACCAGTATCAGAGAGACAAGATATGGAGCTAGTATCTTTAGTCTGGCCCAGCACAACCATTTTTATATTCCTATGTTCCAGGGAAAGACATGGCAACTGAGATATCTGAAGGAGATCTGCAGTCCCGTGCTGAGATTGATCAAGAAGTCCTCTGACAAGAGACTAGGAAGTTATAAATGCATGTAAATTCAAACTGAGCAGAATTGCACTAGGAACCTGATGAAGCCAAGAAAACCCTGCCTTCGTTAACACAATCTCCCAAAGTGAGGGTTACTGAGCATGGGGTGCTTCTTGTCTTGGAAATGACTCCCTACTGTTTTCTGAGAAGAGCAGTGTTGTTCCATAATTGTCTGCTACATCAGCATACATCACTATGCCTATCCCAAATAGGTAAACTGTAAACCGAGAGAGGAAGATACACAGTGATGAACATGCTGCAAAGGCAGGAGCATCCATTATGGGAACAGCATCAGCTCCAGGGCTTAACCAATTTACTTTATAGGATCCCTGCTGCCCAGCTCTGTATAGAAGCAGGTGCCAAAACTGTCCAAAGCCAAAGAGCCTGAATCTTGTTTGCTATGACTGAATAAACAGCATAAGAGATTCTTCAGTTCACCTGAAGAAATTTTATCCTGTGCATAGTGGAAGATAAAGGTGCTATTCTTTATGTTCCTATATTAAATTAGAAATCTACAGGTGTGTACAGTGTAGCCAAGCAAAGACAGGAAAATTAAAAGGAAATTAAACTAGAAATTGATAATGACATTTTTATGGACATAAAAAGAGGCCCATGAGGGAAATAAAGTCTAAGCAATTACCAGGGAAATTTGTTTATAGCTGCTGATACAGACATTGCTAAAAATGTAAATTTAATCCCTGTCTCAGTAATTGCAAAGGATACTAAAAAGGAAACAATTTAACACATCTTATCTGTTGAAGCAGGCAAGAAAAGGACCCAGAGCATGTCTCAGATCTGTGCTGAGGTTGCTGCTACTGCAGATGTTCAGGACACAAGACAGTGCTAGTAACTACTTTTGACAGCACAGATTACATCTCTCACTGACATCCACAGCAAATATGCATCTTTGCATTAGAAGTTAGATGACTGAGAAATTTCAGCACACCTGCACCCTACAAAATAGAAAACCACTCAGGAAAGAGGAAGAGGAGAGCAGAAGGCAGACTGGGCAATAACCAAGCCCAGTGAGTCACTGCAAGACGCTCACTAGCAGCAATGAGGAATTCACTCATGACTACGTGCAGAAGGACTGGTGACAGTACACTGAGATCTAGCAGAGGGGACAAGTCTGGCAAAGGCAACGAGGCAACCAAGTTCCTGGAGAAAGAGGTCATCACTTCCTTCTGGAACAAAAGAAGCATGCCAAGACAGTTTTCCATTTTCATATGTTTCACATTTCACATGTTAGGTAAACTTTACTGGCACTATCCAGCCACCTCCACTAAATCCTGTGCCCTCGTGATCTACGAAGTCGTATTTTTGACATGTATTAGCACAACTACCACAACTAACATTCTAAAGGTAAGATCCAGTCACAGTTACCAGACACTGAGCTTCATCCTTAGTAGCACTCACAGAACTAGGCCTACACTTGCCATGTGGAATCTAAGCACCCAGGAATAATCTTCAGCAGAATGTACAATACCATAAAAATCACTAAATTACTGTCACTGTTACAAAACTATCATTTTGTATTTTCCTATGTATTAGATTTTTCTAATGATCATTCAGTGTACTCCATTAAAAATGTTACATGGCAGTCAACACTGAGATAACACCAACCAACCTCTACTTTTGTATATATTAAAAGTTGCCTAAATTTGAAGTTGTGATATACACAACTGCTGTTTAAGACACACATACATGCATGAAGTCTAAAATTTTATATTCACCAAAATTTATTCCTGAAACATTTATTCCTAGAAAGTTAAACAAACAATGGGGAGAAGAAAAGGGAAAAGAGAAGTCTGATTTTTTTTTCCTACGTTTAAAGTATTTCAGTATTTTCTTAGCAGGAAAATAGAAAATAAACACTTAAATACCTTTAAAAATTGAACTAAAGAGTGACACCAGCTGGTATAACTGACCTGCATGGCTAAGTCTCAGACAGAAAGCCCCTAAAGCATAGTTAACCCCCTCACCCAATAAGCTTGATATCAGATCTTCACCATGCAAATTCCTATCTCCAGACTCCACGCCTGAATGGAATTGCTCAATTGCAGCTCCCCTTATGAATGCAAGGACAAGGTATTTCTCTGCTGTTCCACTTGCAGGATTCAGGCATAAAAGTGACACTGCTTTTCCTGGAAAATTTTAATCGCAGGATTGGGACATAAAACTGATATTGCTTTTGTTAGAATAGTTTTAACGGCATTAAACGTGGATGCAAACCATATGGGTACGATTTCTTGCACATATTTTAATGACTCTGCGTGCCTGCATAAAATCTTTAATAAAGAGAATTTAAACAAGTGAACTCATTACATTATCAGGAGAGAAATGGATGAATCTTGAATCACTGAAGGCTCCTGTATACATTTTTGTTTTACTTAAGCAGCCTGGGGGAAAAGGGGAAGCTATTATAAAAATGAGCAAATTTTTACAATACCTCAACACTCCCTCATGTCATTTAATGCCTGTTTTACATTTTCACTCAATGCACCAAGCTGAATATTTTTTATCAGTTGATGGTTGCTGCATCAGTTGAGAACATTTGAGAGCTCTGCGCAAGCTCTGAGTTTCCACTAGAAATTAACAAATCATTTTTGTGAGTTGTCTAAAAACACAACTTACAAATCCCTGGAGTTCATATTCCCCATACTTTTTTTTTTAATTAGTGATATCATACTAGATGATATCTCTTTATTCAGTTACTTTAAAATTTGCTTAACTCAAAATATTAAAGCTTAACCTTTCCCTTTAGTAGTTATTCTCTGTTTATATCAATTGGCATTGGGGGACATAGATTCCATGTAAGACGTTCCAAAACAACAGGAGGTTTCATCACTAAAACAACTGCTATGACTTAAGCAAAGCTATTTTCAAAGCTTTTCTTCTCCATAAGATTACCAACAAACATTACTATTTATAATTTTCAGTGCATTCAGTCCTCATTTTTCAAGGATTCCTGTCCAAAGTTTCCCATATTTGATTGACTAGTTAACAGAGAATCCAAATTTCCTTCCAGATGATGTGATTCTGCCCCTCTATTCAGCCCTGTTGAGACGTAACTGGAGTGCTCTGTCCAGTTCAGGGCTCCCTTCTTACAAGAGACACATGGACATACTGGAGTAAGCCCAGTAAAGGGCCACAAAGGTCATAGAAGGAGAGGCTGAGAGTGCTGGGACTGTTTCAGCCTGAAGAGAGTGCTCAGAGGGCACTTATCAGAGCATACAAATACCTGATTGGGGTAAGTAGTGAAGACTTAGCCAGACTCTTCTCAGTGGTGCCCCATGACAGGGCAAGAGGAAATGGGTACAAATTAAAATATGAGAAGTATCACTTAAACATAAGAAAAAAATTGATCCCCTTAATAAATGGTAATAGCGGTGTTTCCCTACCTTATCATCAGTCACATCTTGTAATCTCTTACTAGTATATACATTTTGGTTTTTTAACTGATTCAGGAAAGTGATGCTCTCCCTTTTAGGGTCACACTGAAATCCATGTAGCACAATGGAAAGCATTATGTAGCTTATTCTGTAGTTTATATTGATTTTACTAATTAAGCAACCTATTGGAATTTACCAGAATTATGGATCAGCTTCTACTTATACTTAGCTTCTACTGAAAGAAATTATCCTGAGACCAAAGACCCTGATCACAGTAGTGTAACAGCACTCAAGTTAATGTTTTTTTATTAATAACGTTTATTGAAAAGTTAAGCAAGGCAAAATAAATATGGTCTTGCAAGGAAACAAGAAACAATATGAACAAGCCATATTATTCATGAAGCTCATTACAGGAGAGAGAGAGAGAGAATGAACCATAGTTGGGATTGCTTCTTCTCTCCAAAATGCCATTTTAAGTAATGCATAACCATTCTCTTTTATTGCGTTAACACGGTCACCTTCCCTACTACTCCCTCTTAGGTGGTGCCACCTCTACAGGAACTGGTTGGGACTAACTATAACTATTTTAAATTTTTTTAACAGGTTACTGTGGCATTATTGTTGTGATTTATTGACATTTTCATACTGCATCACTGCAAAACTCCTTCAAATAGTCTATTCAGAATGATCATGCGGTGATATTCTTGGAACACTAAACAGAATAGAGCATTCTTGGAACACTAGTCATTTACCTATGTATTTTGTGACCCTGCAGTTAGCTATTACATATTTATGCTATGTTACTTCATGTTTTAGACCTTTCTGACATGCTTATACTAAGCCTTCCCTAATTTAGGTCATTAGGCCCAATGACTTGGTACATTAATTAATAAGTACTAAACGAGGAGAATCTGACCAGAGAATAGGACATCTCTTGGGAGGGAGACTAATGTAGGACAAAAGGACTTGAATTCCTTCAACTCAGTCTGAAAGTACTTTTTCTTCTAGTGTTGTTTTGCCATTTGTGAATGTTTGGCCACGGTCTCCTATTTGAGGGGATCATGGCCAAACCTTAAAACCTGGCACTATAACGTGCGAAAAAAGTCAGTAGCGTGGAATCAGAACAGCAATCAGTAATAAGTAAAAGCACTACACAACTATGTGCATGAGTGTGAGCATTCACATTTAGAATTGGTAAATGACATAAATATTGGTCTTCTTGCCCAGCTTGCTAGTTAACACTGTTCCTAAAACATCCATACAGAGTTTTGTTTCTTTATAAAATCTTTATCATCAAGTTCTGTGAATAGGAATGTTTAAAGATAGGGAAACATACTCACGGATGTATATTCGTTATGCACAGTCAAGGGGAAAGAATTCTTTAATTAGAGAGATCCTTCTTTACACAGCATTCTTCAAATACTGACAGTTGCAATCAACTTGGTTTGAAGAGGGATGGTATAGCTTTAAAGAAGGCATAAAAAAAACCTTCTTGTTAAGTTGATACCAACACACTGCCACTGGATTCAATTATTCCAAATTTGTGCATTATGTCCAAGTATCAGCAAGTATATTTTAAACCTTTCTTTTTTGGGTGGTGTGGGGGAGGGTTAAACAAGCAAAATAGTTTGTAGTTTTAAGTTTTCAGATCACTTCAGTCCGATTCCCCGTTCTCAGGTGCGTGTATCTACCTTGCTGCAATTCCTTCTCTTACAAAAGATCTTCACCTCCTTAATACATTCCTTTGGGGTATTATTCTCTAGTCCCTCCAAATGAAGAAGGACCTATAATGGGACTATGTCCTTTGAGTGAAAACACATATTCAAATTCACTTGCAATAGTCAGTAATACTGTTGTTTCAAAATGGAATGACCTAAACATACACTTCCTCAAGCAAGCATTCTTCACCAATTCATTTTCCCCTGTAGATATAGTTTCTATCCTAAACAGGCCGCAATGGATGTCTATTGCACTATTTGGAGATTATTACCGATGTTACATTTCAAAAACATCCACAGAATGCAGTCTGCAGAATTAATATAAATGATGAAACAGAGTCCAGGATAAGCACATGGCATACTGCTATAGCTTCCAGTTACGCAAAACTCCGTGGAGATCTAATTATTTTAAATGAGCAAAGGAGACTTCAGGAACTTCAAAATACAGGTAAGTCAAGATTTTCAATTATACTTGAATAAGGAAAACAAAGAAGCTGGGGGGAGGGTTGGTCCTATTAAAAAGTCCATAAATACCCTGCAAAGCACCAAAATACCATGAAACCAATACTTTCAGGAATTTCATTCCAATGCCAAGAAACAGAATGTACTCATTGTGGCTAATACATTAAAATACTGAAAATAAATTCTAACAGATTAAAAAGATCTTGTAGCAAGTGAAAGGTATAGTTAAATCATTCCAAACCTAATCAGGCTTAAGAGCAGGGCAGTCTTTCCCCATTATTAATAACAATGTAAGCTGGATAAGTAGACTGGGAAACTATAAATTATGGCCAGTAAAAGTAATACAACATTTTTTACAAATATGTTTTTAATTAAAAATGGAAAGACAGACATTTTTACTGAAGCAATTTGCTGCACATTCTTAAGTTTGGTCTTCTGTGGTCTCCCACACACATACATTTCCAACAAAATGTTATTAAATGGGGGTGAAACCAGAATACAGTTCTAAATGCAAAATCAAATCCATCTTTTACATGTTTACATTTCTAGGCGGAAATATGAAAATATTTTTAAATCTTGATCACTTAATCCTGTGCTTTGGGGTGAGGAAATAGTGCTCACCCCTGCCAATCTGCAGTCCAGTTACATATGAAAACTGTTGTTTCACAAGGGTAAAGCAAGTGACAGAAAAATTGCACACTACTTTCAGGCTTCAGCTGAGCTTTTAAAACACATGGCCAAACACGTTGCCATGGAAATGTTCTGCAAATACATCTAGAATTTCTTAAGATGGAGCTGAATATCATTTTTAAAAATAAACTCTCCTACAATTTCAAATATAATTGCTCTATGCTGTATTCAAGGGAAACAGTAGCTATGATCTAGCATTTATAACACCTAAAGTGATAACAGTATCTCCAATTCCATTTTGTGCTCCATACATGAAATTAGGCCACTATTATCTTCCTATGTAAAATACCCATATATTTGTTTTCTTTCATGTACTCTGACTTTCCTATCCATCACCACAACACATTAGCAGATACAAAAGTATCAGCCTTGCAATAAAGTTGGCAACAGTTAAAAACAAAAAGGATAAGACATGCTTCAGTAAAATGAATTTGGTTTTAAACATTCTAAATATCTAAGTTATTAATCTTCTCTTTTACAACCCATTAGTATTAGTATGTGTCACTGAGTGTAATAATTAAAAAGGGGAGAGTTATCTTGCCAAACTTTCACTCTTATGTTCAGTGAGCTATTTTTGAAACTGATTTGAAATGAAGCAAAAAAAAAAAATCTACTACTGCAAAATGAAGCAAGATCTGTGCCTGCAGAATAGCTCAGTCCTGTTACACAATGTGATACGTTGTTTTAAATAACCTGTCACTGTAGGTAAACAGTTGCCTTATACTGCATTTCATATGACAAACACACACATTCACACAATAGCTTTGTGTGCCACGTAAAGATAAAGCAAAATAAAAATGCAATACAATCTTGTCATTTTACTTTACAGCAAAGGTATAACCTTTTACCATGAATTAGTTAAAAGAAATCATATTCACAATAAAAACAGGTTGAAAATATATATGGAATAACCTTACATTGTTCAAATAGCAATTAACAATGTTAGATTTACAAGATACACATTGCTCTGCTTATGTAAACAGTCTACCCTACAAATCCTGTAGCAAATCCAACATGAAGCAATTACACAGACAAAGAGACTGTAAATGACCTAAAACTGTAAAACAAACCCTTGTGTTAGAAATATTAGTATAAACTATGAGGTCATACCTGATGACTTAGAGACTGTAATGTCTCACCGGTTCCAAGCTGCATGACCTTTCTATTTCCAGAGACCCCCAAAAATTGCATTTCCTGTCTTACAAAAGTACATCACAGACCCATTTATCTTTCAAAATCTTCTGGGCTAGTGAAGAAAGCATTAACAGCCATTCTGTCCATCAGTAAGTGCTGGAGTTATTACCCTCAAGATATCAGATCTTAAACATAGTTTCCTCCGTGCGATTACAGACATCCAGTAGTCAAGGAGGCTGACACAGCTATATCACTGATGCTGCTAATGCCATCTGAAAACAGTAAGCTTACTGCTTAAAGCAATCCTGCATCATCCAAACAGAACAAGCCACATCCTTCAACTCCTCACTTGCGTTTTTTATAAAACCTAGCGCTGCCATTATAGATTTTGTTTTCCTCTATGGTCAGCTAAAGGAAAAATTAGATCTTATGCAACCAGCTTCGCATTAACAAAAGAAAAACGGCAGATGAAGTGACATATCGAGGTTATCAAATTTTGCTTGCATGACCACTCCTCAACAAGCACTATCACCGTTCAGAAGAAGCATCACTATCTGATCCAAAGGAAAATTACCAGAAAGAAATTATAAACAATTCATAGGCAGCAAGGCATTTAAATACCCCTGTGGTACTGAAACAGCTATTTTATGCAGCCTTATGAATCCTAGTCCCTATTAAATTAAAAACATTGCTTGCCTAAGTATTTTTAGCATTTATTTTCAATGAATTGCATGATCACTGCATTGTTTCCATTATTCCTGCTAGCAGCCAGAAAACAGCATGCCTTGAAAATGTGCCAGTATTATGACAGCAAAAATGTGTTTTGATATCAAACAAAACAATCATGCATGGGTTTTTTCTGATATGAGAGACCTTTCAAGTTAACAAATGTACAGAATCCTCCTTAGTAACTTTTAAATTATTAAGACTACAAAGTAATAACTAGACTTTTTATTAAAACACAGACTTGATGCAAGTGAGATTGATTATTATAAATCATTATTTATATTTATTGTTGCTATCATTATGGCAACAAACTTATGCAAACAAAAAAAAAAATCACAGAACTAAGATGAAACAGTGCCACCAACAAACTGGAAAAGGTTATCATTTAATAATTCCTCTGAATTCTAGACCCACAGAAAAATTACTCGTGTTCACACAGTGAGAAAGTCCTATTGAGGCACTCAGTCCATATCCTGAAACACACAGGAACATCCCCTCAACACATGTTGAAATATATTGCTACTGGTCGAATTTTACAGACAAATAAAACTTGGAGGAAAAAAATCTTCCATAATTTAACTACAGCTTGCATGTTATTCAAATTAATTTGGATGCCCTTCTTTACTTTGAAATATAAGCAGAAGCTGAAACTAGAAGTAAATGGTTCTAAATTAATTCACCCAGATCCTATTCTGTTAGTTTAACATTATTATTATGTAGTTGTAGTAATTGCTCTTTTGAGTAACTTAGAGTTAATCAAGTTTGGCTTATAGTCATTCACATTATGGCACTGATAATAGCAAACTGGTCTCATCCATGAATACCACATATTTCCCTTCAGAGGGAGAAACTGTCTGCTATCAATTTTTAATTGATTCACTTTATACAGTGTGCAACTGCCTCAACATAAGGATGCTTCATCTACAGGGAAAGAGAACTCAGCCACACATTCATATACAGTCTCCGGTGACATGTTCCATAGCCTCAGAGAGGCTACTCAGTGAAGCCCTAGGAGGCTTTGAAGTGCCGCAGGGAACCGTATCAGGCTGGACTTGATGCTGCTTTTTATTTTCTCCAAGAGAGTTAATCTTGAGACTCAACAACCTGACACTGTCTTTTTACTGCTGATGATAGTGGCAGTCAGGGTGCCACTTTGGACATTGTGAATGTTCTTGAAAGCTGTCACTTATAAAGTTTTTCCAGGATAACTCATGAATTCACTTTCAACCAAGAAAATATTATGAAATCTATGTGCACAGGATATAAATACATGCACACAAGGAGACAAAAGGCCCTTCAAAAAACAGACAAGAGTGATTCAGCAGTAAAAGAAGGGGAAAATAGCTTTCCCCACATCAGTATGAAATGGGAATATGTCCGAAGGTAATATTTTTATTTCCAAAGGTAATTTAAAAAAATAATAATAATACACCGTTACTAAATATTAAGTTACACAGTCCTATGCAAACACTCAGTTCTGCAATACTATATTCTGATCAGTAGCTACTTACAACTACATAAGGGAGTATCTTGCATCTGTGAGCTGCTGGCAACCACTTCCAAGTCCCCACAAGCCACCGAGCTAGGATACGAAGGCTGGCAAGATGGTAAGAAGTGACCAAATAAAAAATGTATGTTGCCAAGCCACCTTTCATAAATATCATGTAGGCTCTCTCTGTGCAAATCTTATACTACATGATGACCTCCACTCAAAGAGTGAAAAACGCAAAGCTAGGAGCTATAACCACAGCTGTCAGAAACATCACTTAGAGTTTCTGCTCACAGAGTACATAACCTCTCCCCCAGCTGGACATCTGAAGAATCCAAGAGCTAGCAAAAGACAAGACAGAAGACTATTTTCCTGAGTTAGGTTAAGATCTCAGTACAAATTATAAATGCACTCAGAAATATACAGTTATTTCTTCATGCATATTATCCCAGCTAGTGGAATCTTTTCCCAGAAGTTATTCCATGTTTTTCCTCATGGCAATACAATTACTATTTTGCAAAAGTGAAAATTTTAACATTTCATTAGCAATGTTAAAACAGGGAGGGTACAATACTATTTACAATACAATACTATTTTATAAAGTATAGATATTTATTCTGAGAGATGTTAAAGCAAAAATCTAGTAATCCGTTCCCTTTAGAATATCAAGAGCTATCACTTCATATCATACAAAAGCATTATTCACAAATATAGTTTGCTTTTATTTCATTTTTCTTCACTGGAAAAAAGAAAGAATGGGAAAAAGAAAAAAGCAAATTCAGAGTTCCTGTGGATTATGCAAGGTGAAATAACAGTCACTTTGAATCTACCACAAATCAGCTTCATATCAAAAAGACCTGACCTAAGCAGTGAGTGAGCAAACAACAGAAGCTCTGTCACCCAACTTTTAAAACTAAATTTAAGTCATGTTTGCTAGTACTAATGATCATGATAGAGAACATTTGAGATCAGTGAAAAGTATTGCAGATTTTAAAAGTAAGGTGAGATGATGTAGTGATGTACCAGAAGAGCTGGAAGAACAACACTAACACATATTCCTCAGCAACATTTTGGGGGATCAATTTTACTATATATTTTTGTTAATGACCAGAGCATAAGTAGTATGAATGATACCAAAAAGCACAGTTTGGGTTTGTTAAAAAAATTTCTGATATTAGAAAGCATTGCTAATATATGAGGAATGGAACGTCACCAGGAAGACATGGATTACCTTTAGGACCACAAGAATAAAATTGGGGTAAATTTTAATAATGCAAAATGCAAAGATGTGAACTTAGAGATTATTAAGTTTCTGCTAAGAATTGAGAGCTCAGCAGTTGAATATTACAGTGGATAAAACTGTGGGGACAAAGCTGATCACAAAGTAATTATGAGCTACCGACATGATGTCCCTATGGAAATGGAAATGAAATTTTAAAATTATCAAGGAAGATATTTCTAGTATATAGACATCAACATTAATGCAGTAACATGAAGCTCTATTAAAATCTTACTGTTCTTGACTCTGATCATCTATGCCTAAAAAAGGAATTCAAACTGCAAGAGATAAAGGCTTCTACAATGGTCGGGGCAATTTTAAGAAGAAACTGAAAACATTTGCTTTGTTTAACTTAACAAATGGAAGACTAAGGGGGAGATCTGTGCAGATGTCAAGATAGAAGTGCCAAGGAAAAAGAAAAAATATTCAAGTAAAACAACAATTTTGGAACAAGCACAAATCCATACAAAGTTGTCATTAATGTTTGGGGGGTTTTTAACTATCAGAGGTTGAAGGTCTGCAAGAGCAGGAAATCAAACTCAAAGACCAAGAGCATGCCTTCCACTCCTATATTTCTACAAGAGACGATCTTGAAAATGCAGACAAGTGAAGAAAAAAGCAGAAACTTAAGGTACAGCAGAACTGGTACCAAGAGCAAGATGTAAGGAAAATCAGGAGATTGCCCTGGGGCTCAACACTGATTGGAAATAAGTTTAGAACCCTGAATCAAGAAAATGTAAACAAACAAAAATGACTCAATAACAGTTGGTTTCTTGTGTACTGAAGACACCAAGCTTTCCTCTCAATACGTAGAATGGTATTAACAATATAAATAGCTCAGCAATTTCTCTTAACCAAAATAATTCATCAGATCTTAAGTTTCAGCTGATTGCTCAGATCAACACACATTAACAAATATCTTTGTACTTGAGTGGAATAAGCTCAAAAGTAATTAATGATAGCCCATTCCCCTTTAATCCTAATGACAGGACTGTTTCTATTACCTTTCTCTAGTCTACGTATATATCTCTTATTTAATTCTCCCATGAAATTTTTTTGGGGGGGGCGGGGGGGTTGTTACAAAGTGTAAATACCCTTCTCTAGGTAAAAAGGAAAACCATTTAGAAAATGTAAGTTTAAATTTATTAATTCAGTAAAAACTTTTATGGACATACATACTTTGTTCTCTCAAATGAGATACTGTTCAAAGACTCTCCTTTTGTGATTATTTCAACAGGCATTACGTAAGTCTAATCAGTTCATCTGTGGATAACCATGACTCTGGTTAAAGGAAACTCGAAACATTTATAAAACAAAATAGGAAACGAGCAGAGGCAGACCTGAACCATGGCTGCATAGTCAAAATTTGCAAATGAACTGCTTGGTTCCAATTCTGCCTAACAGTTAATGTAGCTGTATTGAAACCTGCCTTTCCAAATACCTCACTGCCAGTGTTGCTGTACCCTAGCACTAAAACTGAAGTTTGTATCTCAGGCTGGTCCCTGACAATCCAGATCACTGCACTACATGTTGCCGGCAAATTAGAATCAATGTATAACAGTTTTAAAACAATGAAAAGAACAGAAGATTTCTGTCCAGTATTTTACCTTAAAAAACAACTGTAAAATGTCTGGCATCCCATTTCCTAGAAGATAATGTAGGAGAAGGCAGATGTCTCCTTTCTCTCAGACTGCTGAGGAGCAATCCTATACTTCCAGTGTATGTAAGAGATGATTGCTTATATGTGTTCTTGGAAAGACACAGAAAAAGAATACAAAATCTCCTCAAAGTTTGCAATCATACATTTATTTTCCTAGCAAAATTATATTTATGTAAATCATGTATTCTAGAAAATTATTTGTAAAATCATATTGAAATGATAACTTTTAAATGTGTGCCTAGAAGGTGAATAGGTTATATTTAAAATGACCGTGTCTTCCTTTTCTGACTTTAAAGAAAGAAAAGCTTCCCACCTTTTTAAGCATCTCAACAGTACTGTAACTTGTGCCATGGCCTGGGAAAACCTTTCTCCTTTTATTAACTGACTAAGGGCTTAACTTGCAACCATTGGAGATGGTAGAATTGATTACAGGAAAACATTTCCCCCTCCTTAAAAAGGTGATGACGGAATTTGGACTCCATGTTGTACAGCACAACAGAAATTTATTTTCCTGATAAATGAAGAAATAACGATTTAATCAAAAATTCTGGAACCAGTTAGCAAAGCAAGTGCTACCAGCCTTTCCACAGAAGGAACAGCAGGACAGGCAATGCTGCTCTGGGTATCTCCCAAATATCACACAATACTGAAGTTGCAGCCTAGCTATATTGCACACCTCATACCTTTCTTTCTTTTGATCCTTTTCATCTCTCCCTTGTCCCTGAAGAGGAAGAAAAACTCCTTTTTCTTAAGAAAAAATTGTCAGTTCACTAATCCTAGCTTCTTATCCTCCTCAGAATAGATCTGACTTTTCTAAATATTTTGCATTAAAAAGTTCTTTTTCAAAGAAGAGAAATGTTAAATTTTGACATATAATTACCATTATCCTCTCTGCTAGCAGAAAATGATGGCAAAATGCCAACTTGCTTGTCTGGTACAGATAAGACATTTCCAAGCTTCCATCCTTCCCTTTAGAGAAAACAGAAGGGGAAGACCAGCCAGGAGAAAGCCTACCCTGTCAGCTGATCCTGTAAGAAATAAAATTAATATTCTCCTAGCAGAAATCACTTTCCTCTGAGCCTGAGGTAAATGATATGCCTTACCATATGTTATGATGGTCCTTTCAAGAATGACAAATTTGATGAATTTTTCCTGGATGGTCTTTCTCTCATCCAATCGCTTCTCATCACCTCCAGCTTCTGCTGCAGGCAAACTCTCAAGAGGCATAAATCAGCATAGCATCACCAAATTATATAACTTCTACCCACTGGGGATTTAGCCCCCTTCTATTTCAGACTTAGCACAAAAAAGTGTCTGGGCATTCTTCAATAATCTTTTCTATCTGTTTAGAGCTTTAGAGAATTCCGCTGACACATTGCTGAGCTCTGACACCAATAAACTCCTTGTGAGCAGAGAACCCAGTCATTTTTCTTAAAGGAAGAATTCTAAAAAGATTATGTCCAATTACAACATATTCAGAACTAGCTCTAAATCAGACAAAACTCTGCTTCAGTTCAAACAAGGGGAAAAAAGGCAAAGACAGGTTCAGGCAAGTTTCTTCACTGTATATAAAAATATCAGCATGTTGTTACTTCGAATACAAACTCAGCTGTGCACTCCTCATTAGTTTACCTATACTTGTAAGCAATCAGAATGTCTGAATACCTTTGTGAATCCCCAGATACCAGCTTATTTACACATCATTTGTGCATCACGGTCCTTTGAAAGTTCTACTTTTATCAATAAAATATAGACAGGCAAGATAGATAGAAATACAGATATTTTAAAAATCCATCTACCCACATACACACTTAAAATTTTGTTTGCTATAAAACATACTGATTCTAAAGGAGAATGATAATAAATAAAGATCCATTTTAGCCAATATTACTCAAAGCCCATCCAAAAAGAAAACTGCTGGACACATCAGTTACCCCAAAATTTTCCAGGCTGTTTTAAATGCTTATTTCAGTCATGTAAAGCAAGTGGTTTTGTATGCCTAAATATCAGAGCACAAACCTAGCATTGGTCCTATGCAAAATACCCTTTGGAGTTTTAGAAGATTGTAATGTAATGAATTTCAAAGTTTGGAAAGGAAAGCCACTGCTTTGAAGGGAGGCAATGGGGGAAGAGAGCTGTTACAAGAGTATAAGTTTAGTATTAGGTTAGTAGTCTTGACAAAAACCATGTGATGGGAAGAAAGCAAGACAGTAAAAAGTGCTTTATAAATGCAATCCATAAATATGTAATATATCAGACAGATTACTACCTAATTTTATCACCCCTACAGCTACAAAATTAAATAATAAATAAAATTATCAAGTACTTCATTCCAAAATCAATTCTAAAATGTAAGCTCTGAAACAAACATTTGCAATCTTGCAAAGTTAACAAAATGGTGCACACGGAGAGC
Organism: Mycteria americana; assembly: GCF_035582795.1. Taxonomy (NCBI): domain Eukaryota; kingdom Metazoa; phylum Chordata; class Aves; order Ciconiiformes; family Ciconiidae; genus Mycteria; species Mycteria americana. The sequence goes on from NC_134373.1 coordinate 25,010,122, forward strand.
AAACAGGCTAAGATTAACTGCACCAGCTCTGTCTTGTCACCCTTCCTCTGGGAGGGGACACAGAAAAACTATTCAGGCAGCACACACTTCACTAAAAGCTAAACATCTTATTTATGACTGTGCAAGTCCAGGCATCCACAGCCTTAACAGGCACTGGGTTGGGGGCAGCCCCGCTCTGGTTGATGTAGGAAGAACACAGAAAGGGGAGAAGAAAGAAAAGTCCCCCCAAACTAGGAGCAGGCGCCAAAACAGATGTTGGGATGCTCTGGATTAAATTATAAAATTAGAGATACAAACTATATAAACTAGACAAATTCATAGATATTTATGGATAAAAATGGGGAAGAAGATATAATTTCCTAGAACAATTCAAAATGCTTTAAAAATTTAATTGCCCATATATTTTAATATTTAAAACACAATTTTACACCAAATAATGCAAGGACATAGATAAAAAAGTTAAAATCTCAAGAAAAAAAATAGCCAATGATTGCTTCAAAGATAGAAAACTGGGACAAAATGCCCATTGGAACATACAGAGTCTCCCACAGGAGCTTCAAAAGTCAGACACTGCCTGCTTTTATATTTAAACTGCCTTTCAGCTAACTACTTCAGTACAAGACACTTGTGAAAGAGTAAAGGTGTAAAGGACAAAGAAAGACAAAAGAACACCAAAATGAAGAAAATGTAATACTTAGACGCATTCTAGTCATGGGGACTTTCCTGGTTTTGAAGGGGGGTTGGTGATTTTATATATGCTTGTCTTATAATGATAACCAACAGTGAAAAAAAAAATTAGTCGATTCTTGTGAATACTAGTTCTATTAAACACTGTTTCCTGCTTTAAGTAAAGAGAATATTGCAAACACCAGAGTGAAATTATAATACCTGAAGTGCAATAGCAGGTCTTCTGGAATAGCCCCATTGCAAAGACTCTTCACCCTTAAATAAAAATATTAACTGTGATCCTGTGTAACGGTTAACCTTTTTTTTTTTTTGCCAAAGGTGCAAAGACTTTTATTTCCATGATTCTTCATGGTCATTCTCTCTTAGGTATATATATACACCATATACATACACATGAGGAAAGTGTATTATTTCTCATCCTAAACAATTGCATGAGCTTGGACTGCCTGACAGATTTTTTGTGCATTACACACAAAATGTAGCTAATTTTTGACAGTCTAAAACCTAAATGATCAGATCTATCACAGCTAAATATACCTAGGATCATAAACCTCCCCCTGTGTCCTGAAAGAGAAATTCAGCAGCAGCCAATTTCACCTTTTCTTTTTCCTCTCCCTTGGAGAGGGAGAAAAACAGTGGTGGGACCACCTTCCCAGAGAGTGACAATGGCAGACACAAGATTCCTGAATTAGACAATTTCTTTCCTGCTCTCATCTCCCTCCAGTGATCACCAGTGGGACCACTATACATCCACCACCAGCACAGCCCTGTTTCAGGCCTTCCTGCTCTCTTAAAGACTTACTGTTTTCTAAGTTGCTAAGAAAAAAAGCAGATGAGTTTGGAAGGAAATCCAAGGCTAAGTGAGAAAGAAAAGATGTCAGTCTGCTTCTGCAAGCAAGCAGTCATTACATCCCCCCATAATCTTCCCCTGCTCAAAACTCTTTTTAAAACTTCCTCTTAGGTTACAGCTGTGAGCCAATTTCCATACAAGAACACCTGTGTTACTTCAATGGTCTGATTATTCTCAAATCCCTATACAGTACTTCTACATAATGATTTTTCATCAAGTCACCAACCCAATTTTTGCTTTTAAGGATAAGTTCTACAGTTTAACATGCTCAGTGTTGTGTGTAAACTCAAAGGAGAATAGTATGTAAAAGGAGAATCTTGAAAAGCATCATTCAAATATGGTACCTGACACACTACTAGTAAAAGTTTTCAACATTGCAACTATCTACAGCATTTTCCAACTGCTGGACACAGACAACGTAAATCTCAATTGTGGCCTCCTCCCTACCCTACAAAGAAAAAAAACTTATTTTGAAAACAAATATATGACAACCAGCACCCACTTGGTAGCAAGGTGATGAGAGACTTCTATCTATTATTCCATAAATTCTTCCTCATTATTAAAGTTCTTACTCACACAACTCATGCAAAAGCCAGTTTACCATAAACCATTTTACCTACCACAACTATAACATGAACCCCTATAAATAACTCATTCAAGAAAGTAATTAGCAACAAAAGATTACAAAATTTACCCAATGATAGCAGGAGAATTATTTAGAATAAACACAATAGAAATAATTCATGCTAATGTAAAAGACAGTATTTTGCATTATGAGCCCAGAAAAGCAGTCCAGACCATATCATAAAAAGAAAATTCTCATAAATGTTTCATTTTTTTTAAACTACCTTCTTACTTCATTTAGCCTCCAGCAGTCGATAGACCATAGGCTTATATATAGCCTATTCTAACTCATCAGAAACCACTTGTTCACTTGACAAGGAAGAGAGAAAGGTGGCTACGGAAACCAAATCAGAGCTTGAATTTAAGGGAGTATTATATCTGGGCCTGTTGCCTCTTTCTCACGTTGAGAACCAAAAATCGTCTTTCACCATCAGAAGAAACAGAATTAGTCTGACTAGAAGAAATTAGTTCTCTATTCAAACAGATGCTCCACGTACTCACCTCATTACCTCTCCCAAGAATACAATGCCTAAAAATGCATTGTAAGTAAAAATCTGAACCTCTCATTCCTAGAGCTGTCATAATCTATTTCAAGAAAAATGCATTGCTTTCCCTTGCTCACGCTCTCAAGTTCCTCTACCAACTTGACATTCCTAAGTCTCAGCCTATTTTCCAGGTCATCAGTATGACCTTTGTGCAAAGCCTACACCCACTGGTGTTTATAGCTAGATGGCATTATACCCACATGGAAACATACTGTCTATCACTTTTGCTACTGGCAAGGTAAGCAAAGCCTTTGGTTCTTCTGAAAAGAAGTCCTAGACAATTTCAAGCTTTGTAGAGACATCTTCATGTGTCTTAATCATACAGGATATTTTGGAGCACTGGGCACTCCACCCAGATAGTACACAAGGCAATGCCAAAGGCTGACCACCAGCCTCTCAGATGTTTGGGAAGCCAAAAATGCTCATACACTACCAACCACAACAGGCCCTTCTGGTCACAGAAAACAGAGAACACATTGACATGACAAGAAAAAGGCCATTTCCACTCAGCTCAACCTTTTTTTCAGTTTCGTAGTGTTTCTGGTACATAATTTCATTTCTCATAACCCAAGACATACTAAAGTTCAGGCAGCTACCAGAAGTATTAAAATAGCAGATTCTTTTTAAAATTCATTTTTCAAGCAGCTTAAAAAATTAGTATTCAACAGTTATCTTCCTGATTTTAATAGCCCAAGTGCAGGGTCTTTTTAAAGAAATACATGTACTGCATTTTACATGAAGAATTATTATTATTATTAAGCACTTCTGGTTTGAACTAATGCTACCAATGAGCAATGAAAGGGGGTGAAATGCACAAAAAGCAGAATACAGAGCCAAGGATTTATTTTGCTTCCTCCCAGCAGGGGAACCCAGGCAGGCTCAGGGACACCTGGCATCAGCAGGGTCCCAATCTCTGTTCAGGTTCACCCTTTCTTTTCCCCCCATGCAGAGCCCTCCCAGGGTGCTCCTCCTGCTCCTTTCCCAGCAGGCTGCTGCCTGACCCCCCACACTGAGGACCACCCCTCTACCCAGTCTGTCAAGCTAGTCCATATACTAAATTAATAAATATAGACTGAATTTATTATTCATGCAGTCCAGTCTGACAGATTAGTTTGAATGTCATGGTTATCCTGAAGGTAGAAAATGTTGAGTTTTACATAACATGTTCATTAAATGTAGTGAACTAATTAAAGTATGTTAATTAGGTAATAGACAAAAAGAACTTAGTATTTGGTAGAGACTGGTCACTGTTAATACCTTGTATTGTGTTAATACCTTGGCCGTATTTTTATGCTTAATGAGCAAAAGGAAAAGCTGATTATTCAAAAAGCAGAAAAAAAAAAAAATCATGTGTTACGTGTTGGAAAAATAGCCTCAGGTGACAGAGGAAATACATACCAAAGGAACTGGCACTCTAACAAAGAAAGTATCATTTCAAAGCCCATAAACAACGTGCTGTCGCTGGGAATTTTACATATTCAGATTCTAGGAATCAATGCTTAATTGTTGATGTTGTTAATAAAATGGTGAAAATCTGATTTTATTTGCACAAGTTATCTGTTCTCCCTGTGCTATGAAAAAATTTTTCCTAGTTTTTTACATTTTCATTATGAAAATTGAGATTAAGGCTTCATATCAAAGGCTTTGGTTAGAAAAACAACCAAGAAGCAAGAAATTATTAATTAAACTCCTACTCACACAGGGCAAATGTTGGTGGGAAATATACATACATATGCCTGGCACTGGGAATAAAGCCCATGTAATGCTCTATATGCAATTAAAACATACTCCGGGCTTATGTTAAAACATTTTTTTTTCATTCCATATCTTATCCCCCTGCTTTTCACTTGATTAGAAAGAGCATGACCAAACCTAGAAAGCATTTTGATGTACATGTTATTAGAAAGAAAAAAAATCCAGTTAGTGCTCTCAATTAAACAAAGGCCTGTATTTTCTTCAGAAGACAACTGGAATAATTACAGTAACAAAGAGGACAGATGTTGGCAATAGTAAACTACTCAGGACAAAAGCAAACTACTTAATTTCTTTCTTAAACTCAGCAGCATACATTTTGGATATTATTACTCAGTCATTAAAAAGTGAATCCTAATATAAAGACTAAGACAGACAGATGCAGAAAGGGAACCTCATAATCACAATGCCATTTGGATAGAATTTAGATAAATTCAAAGCAAGTCTTAAGCTTAACAAAAAACCCACACACAAACATGTAAACAGAAACAAAACAATCCAGACAGATCAGCAGCCACCCAGGCCTTGAGGCCCCTCTTTTTATTTTTTTTATATTAAAGGTCCATTTGTGGCTAAAATTCTGCTGCAAGACATCTCAGTCTCAACAGGGCAAAGAAACTCAGTGCCTATCCAGAGCCTAAAGCCAGCCAGGGCCTGGGCTCAGGTGTTGCTCTCACCTCACGTGTCTGCTCACCTTTCTCTGTTGTTCTCTGAAAAACATCCAATGCCACATAAAATACAGAGATTACCATTGCTTTGTTTTCTACCAATACCGTAACGCCATCCACCTGTGTTTGTTCCACTTCAATAGGGGAGAGATAGGTCTGCTTCTCTTATCCGCCTGAAATGATCTGGGCACTTTCTTCCCACACCTCTAGAAAATGGCCCCAATGGGAGAGGGGGGTGGAGAGCTGCTTCACAGTTGCAACACTTTCCAGGGATGACAGAAACAGGGTTTTATCCTTTTAAAAAAGGGAAAGGAGTTGAACCCAGGTCTCCTCGTGTCCTGCATAATTATATTAACCACTGAACTACTGATCCAAGGCAAGCATGAGCATGGCCACCATTTTCCCACAGGAGAGGGTCAGGAAGCTCTGGGAGGAAGCCGACACTCGGGCACCCTGCTGAGGTACCTAACTCAGACCCTCGCACTAAGCACCAACACCTGCACCGAGTTCAGGAGTCTGCACCTGAAAATGAAGCCCAAAACCTTCATAAATGTCCAGGAAACTTAGAAGCTTTAGTCCTGTCAGATGTCAGATACCTGGGTGATTTCAGGTGAGCTGCTGCACTGCTATGGGAAATGGATGACACTGTGTCAGCTGCCGGCCCAGGAGCTGTGCAGCTGCATGTGTGTCCCGGTGTACTCGGGCTAACCGGATACTCCCAAGTGGATGTAGTTAGCAGAGGCAGGCACAGTGTCGTGCTGCTGCAGCAAAACTGCCTCCAGTTCTGGGTTTATTTTATCCACACACAGTCAAAAACACATGAATCACATTTGCAACTTTTGCCCTAGCCCGTTTTTCCACACCAAGATGGCGGCCATCCTTCAGCCAAGGCCTGAAGAGAACTGCTGGAACCAGCTCAAACTCACAATGGGACGCGAGGTTCACAAACACTATTATCCCTAATGCTCACCGCTTAAGCGTAAGCTTATTAACGCCAACTTCTGAGCACTTAGTTGCAAGGTCTTTCACCTCTCCCTAGTTATGACCTTTCTGAGAAAATTTAGTCTCAAGTAAACTTCCTTCAAGAACGTACCATGCCACTGCCCAGCATTAACAAATACCTACTTAGAGAGGATAACACACTAAATACGCAGGGCAGACCACATTAACATGAGTTACACTCAAATTCACAAGAACCACAACTGTTGTGTAGAGTTTCTAGCTTAAAAATTAACTGAGGTGTCTAAAGAAAGAGCTTGCTTTGGTTATGGTTTGTCCTCCAGAAGAATTCATGGTGTTGGCACTGCAGAGCTTTTGTCAGGAGGAATTTGCAACATTTCCTGTAACACATTTCTGTAACACCTGAATAGCATCAAACGCAATTAATGCTCTACCAAGAGTTCATCTATCTCTACTGGCTATTCCCCTCGGCACATGCACCCTTTCCAGTCCTTCCTCTCTGCGCCTCAGTTTACTTCTGAATATAGTTACCTGCAAAGGATTTATTATAAGCGAGTCCAACTATGCATATATTTATTTTCAAAAAAGGGCATTGATTTAATGAAACCCTGTAGGTACACAAAAAGCAGAACTTGAACCAATTCCATGGGATGTATTTCCCCGGTGCATTTTCCATGATATATAAACTAAAACGCAGTGAGTGACTGTTTTACTGCTCAGCTGTGCAAAATAACTGCAAGAGATTTTAGTTTTAATTTTCAAAAATCACCTTAACAAGAACCCAGGAAATCCAACAAGGAGTCTCTCATCACCATTACACAGCATACTTTCTGGAATAAGTTAAATAGATGAAAGAACAATGACGGCTCTGCTTTTTAGAGACAATGATGTAACATTATCCTTGTGAGGAGCTCAGGTACTAAGATGATAAGCATTACAATATTTCTTAAAAAATTTAAAATGTAGCAAATACTCTTTTAGGGAAAGGACGGATCATTCCCACTTCCACTTCTGTTCACATTTTACCAATGCCTGTGCTTTGGCAGCTAACTGGTTTTAAGTGTCCTGAAAGCATTTTACAAATCTGAATGATTGTGGTTGTAGGCCAGGATTTAATTTCTTAAAATTCATCTTTTGAATTTTGCTTGAAGAGCCTAAGCAGGTAAAGAGAGGTGTATTCAAATGTTCTCCAAAAGCTTCATGAAATCCAGACAGTTAAGTGGTCAACAAATGTGTTCATTTAAAAAAAGAAGAGAAGACGAACATAAAGCTTAAATCGTTTAAAGAGAGATGATAACAAAGTACTATTTAAACTGAGGGTTGAGGAGAATTATTTAGGGTAGTTCAAACAGGCATAATTCAAAAAAACATGAATAAGTTTTCCATTGTAAAATTCAAGTTAAACTTCAGCAAGAACTTTCAAACAACGAGAGTATTAAAGACCGTGGAACTCAACAAATGAAACAAAATTGAAAACCCAACTTTCCAGACACCCAGAAGTGCTAGACTGAACAAAATACAAGGTAACAGCCAACTCTTTCCTAATAAAATTGCTAGAAACAATAAAGAAATCCTCTGAATTGTCAGGAAGTAAATTTCTTCACTAATCTTATCCATTTCCCAGATAATGGCTCACGGCTAAATTAGCTTTTAACTGTAAAAGGTAACAACATTTCCAGCCTAAAGGAATCAGGTAAAGAGACTCAATGAAAAAATAATAAAGCAGACATTTCTGTGTTCATTCCTTACCAGGAGATAACCATATAAGGAGTGAAAAAACTTCTTTGATAGGTGAAACAATTTAGAAAAATCAACCTAATCTTGTCAGCAAGACAAGAAAATGGAAATCGAAAAAAAACTGCTGCAAGGATTTATATGAGGCTTTAAAACTTCAGGAAGAAAATTAAATTGGGAAGGATTTTTGAATGGTCATAAATAAAATGTAAAAATAAGGGGATAAAGTTACATAGTCAGGAAATTTTCAGATGTCATTAAAAATTAATAAGCATCAAAATCACTTAGGCAACTTTAAAAAAAATCTCATCTTCGTATTTTATTATCTAAATTTTATAACGGGGTGCTGGGGAATACGCCAAAATCTCTGTTACTAGTGTATCAGAACAATTACTGCTGTGATTCTTCTACTGAAAAATTACAACTGTGATATTTGTAACACAGAGACTAAATATAAGTAAGCTTCCAAGCAAAAATACATTATTCAGATGATAAACGTCTTGCACTACATTTTTTGTCATTTATTCTAATAACATTTGCCCTATTTTCAGAAACTTTGTATCATTCAGCCTTAACAAGTCTTTTCCAGAGGGAGAAAGACTATTAAATCCATTTTCCAATCACAACTAGTTGGAGAAAATTCTGGCTCCTTAAGCGAGCATAATTCTTCAGTATGTGAAGATTTTTTCTTTTAAAGCCTTGGTATCTGTGCTAGGAAAATGACCATATTTTCCCTACGTAAATAATAATTAAGCCAATGTTTCATTCCTATTTTGAAAATACAGTCAATAAACTGGTGTCATATTATGAACAGAAAAAAAACTGTATCAGTTTTAAAAAAAAAAAAACACGAACACGATAAGCATGTAAAAAGTATATACTAGTAACTTGGAAATGCTGCCCCTTCCTTCCATCTAGACAGGTTACTGTAATTTAATGCAACTGATGATGGCATGGGTGCGATCTCCTTTTTTTGCCAGCCATCTCTGATTATCCTCATTTAGGCCATCCTGAGCATCCCTGGCCCATGATCAAGTTCTTCAAAATATTTACAGTCAACTCTAACTGAAGATTGTGATCCTAAGCAAATCAAGTATATGTAGATCAAAGTACGAATGGAAGTCTAGGAACAGCACAAAGGCTTCACTGTGCTCTCCTAATGCAGATCACTAAGTATTTGAGGAAGGGGTGGAAAAATAACTGTGGCTGGAGAGAATGCAGTGCAAGAATGAACTGCCACAGCAGATCAGCCAAATCATGCACCGTTAGGAAAGTCGGCAAAGTGGTCTTGTTTAAGTAAAGCCTCTCTTCTCTAAAAATTATAGTTATAACACTACACCTCCCTTATATAATAAAACCCTGCCAACAAGAAACATACTAAAAAAAATTTTTAAAAAAATTAAAAAAAAAAAAAAACACAACACCACCACAAACAACCTGACAAGTTGATATGTAGAGAAAGCACTCAATTATGCTGTAAGACTTCAGCGAAGGAAGGATTCCATCAATTACTACAGTTAACTGGATGAAGTTCCGTGAATTAAAAAGAAACTAATTAGGCAAATTAACAAGAAAAAAACCTCAACTCTCATTTAATCCATTATGCAATTTCTTCAATGCATTATGCAACAACATGAAACCTCTATAATGCACCAGTAATCCCCATCTTCTGCATAGTATCATAAAGGTCCACTAGCAGGTCCAGCCACAATTCACTGGGGTGGATCAGTTATTCACCTTGGAAGTGAGAGATACGCGTCCAAGTGCTCTCACAGCTGCTGGAGAGCAACTGCAACTAGATCATCCATGCTTTAAGGGAATACGGTGAGGTAAAAAAATAGAGTCCTTCTACTTTTTTTCCTGTTTGTTTTAGAAGTCCCCAAAATAAGACATTTTGGAAACACCAGTAAAAATTATAGCAGCAATTCAGATATTATATTTCAGCAATATGACCTGAAACTTCCCTACACTCTGTCAAGAATAAGAATTATGAAATACAGATGCTAATTATCTAGAATTTTAAGTCTGTCATATTGATCTAGTCTGGACATAGTGATCCAGAAGATGTTCTCAAGCAACAAATGGACACTCAAGAGTGCACTCCTATTTTAGTCTATGCTCATCTTTGTTACCTATGACTTATACCTCGTAATATACAAAGAAGTAAATGAGAGAATAGTAATTCTTTTTTTTTTTTCCCCTAAATGAAAACCAGTCAGCAGAAAGTATCCCATTAGAGGGATCACAAAGAAAATACAGTTTGGGAACAGACTCATCATTGCTGAAGGGGATGAAAGCTAAAAGGTACCTAGAGAAACAAGCATCTTTAAGCATTTGACTAACCAAATGTACAGCAGACTTTGCCACAGGGATCTTGCCTGCATAGCTCGCTCTCTCCAGGTTCTGCCCTTTTGTACAGTGCCCAAGGCAAAGCAGGTCAATTTAAAACAAAACTGATACAAACATTAGTTAAATGAGCGTGTAGGTCATTTTAGTTAAGTAGCCTATTTTAATCTTGTTTTGCAGTTAGATTTTTAGATATTTTTCAATGAAGAGATCTATTCTCATTCGTTAGTATAACACTGCAAGTATACTGAAGTGGAAATCAAGATATATTAGATCTGGTCAGTTTTTAAAAGCCAGGAGGATTCAATGTATGTTTACACCGTTCCTTAGGTAACCATATATTTATTAACATATCATTTGTTCAGTGTTAATTTTGCATTATTTTGTCAGAAAATTATGGCATTTAATTGCTAGGGGTTTTTTGTTTGGTTGTGGGGGTTTTTTTGTTTTGTTTTTAATCAGATAACTTCCCCAAGAGTCTAATTCAGTGAAAATACTACGCCAAACCTAGTTACACATTTTTTTGAAATCTCAGTAGGAACTTCCATGTATTTTTGATGTCTAAATGTCTTTGAAAATTTGTGTACATATCCCTTAAATTTCAAGAGTTAGACCTCGTCTTCTCCAATATATTCCATGTACATATGTGGAAGAAAGGCTTTCTTGCTTTTTCAACTCCCAGCTGGATTCTCAACTTTGAATGAATCCTGAATTGAACCATCAATCAGCTCTATCACACTTACACATCTGCAAGTAGCAGAGTCTTGGTTTAGCTGGCTGAAAGTGCAGACAGCTGAAGCAGCACAAAACCCAATGATTAGGATCCTGAGTTTCTAAGTTAATTTCAGACTGCTGCCATTGTAGCTCTCAGCTGTCAGGATTAGAAAACCAATACTGTACAGAACCATATGGACAATCACACCGAGTGATAATCTACTCTTGATGGTGAGGCACAATAGACAAAGAGAGAACCAAAGAAGAGGAGAAAAACAGAAAACAAAATTAAAAGGATGAAGATGCAGAATATGAAAACAGGATGCTATTACATGTTTGTGTAAACTGTAAAACTACTATACAAATAATCTGAGAGAGAGAGAAATCCCATTTTCAGCTTTTAATATTAATTTTGGACAACTCCATTGGTTTCAATCAAGTTCCACTGCATTACTCCTTCCTTAATAAAATTTGGCCAAGTCCAAATAAACCAAAAATATGTATGGAAAAACTTCTGTTATCTGGACATTTTTTATTATAAATCAGATCCAAACCTAGACACTGAGATTGAAACATTGGTAACATTTTTGAGATATTTTAAGCCCAAACTTCTAAACCTGAGCATTAACCTTTAAAATAGCATTCAAGCTTGGTTTCTCAGCAAAACACAATTGAAAACTGATAACTTAATCCTGACACAGAGTATTTTCCTAGATTTCCCTCTTACAAACGTTTCAACACAGCATCTAGTCTTACCCAGTCCTGCCAGGAAAGTGTTTCATAAACATCTCTTTTCTACAGATCTTTACATTCAATTTTTATTCTAGCATCCCTGCGCACTGTTTTAAATGTTATTTTTAAATATTTGCAGTGGTGTAAATTAGAAACCTGGTTTTGTGTCCCTCCTGATCCATCTGAAGATATATTAATTTTGCATGCAGTGGTACTGTCAAAACAATCAGAAAAAAAATTGCTGATTTTCCAACATATTGAGCATTCATGCATCTGAAAAACAGATCTTACTAAGAGTGTCCATGACTATACCGCTTGATTCTAGAGACCAGGATTCTCTTATGTGAAACTGCAGAGTCAATGGAGACCAAAAACTTGCGTCAATTTCAGTATCCAAAGACTACAGCACCAAATCTAGTGGGGACCTTTGAAAGCAACAAATTTTGTAACTCCCAGAACAACCATGTGTTGTCATCATCCAGGCAACGAGCTCTCACTGCTTGCCGAAGTAAGGCACACAATGAAGGTGCAAAGAGAGTGTGCAGAGCAGCAGCAAAGAGACAGACTAGATGCCATCTAGGGCCCATCAGTTGGATCACACACAGCTGGTAATCAAATGAATCAACCAAGCAAAATCCAATATAACAGTCTGTCATTAATACAATTAAAGTGAAAGCACTTGGCATCCATCATCAGCTCCTTCAACAACTCTCCCTGGCTCAGTGGCAGCCTTGTGCCCTCCTTTGAAGTTCATAATTGAGTCTGTAAAAGAATATACAACTATTTGCCCATTGTAAAAAGCAAGTATTTGGCAGGTCCTGCCAAGCTCTAGCCTATAAATTGCTGGGCAACACACTAACAATGATCATCAAAACTGCTTGAAAGCAATCTAGATTAAAAAAAAAAATCAGTTCTGTGATGACAGCCAGAACAATGACATTAACAACATTCCAAAAATGCAGCAAAGGGAGGTGCTTTGGGGAAGAACAAGTGCAGTTTGTAAGCCTGTGAAGATGTCCACATTTAGATGGCTCATTTGCTTGCAAGAAAATGAGAATGCATGGGCAGAGCAGAACAAGGTTCCTCTTCCTTTGCTACTGAATTCAGCAAGAACATAGTCCGAGACACCTCTCCCAGGTCATTGCTGCTCGCTGCTAAAACAACAAACATTTGACAAGTGCTACATTTTCCTATGTTTGAGACCCCTCAATCGGGAGTGTCTTTCTCCTTAAATATCCAGTCCAACAAAAAATGTAACTGATCAGAAAGAAAATAAACTCTTTGGCACAAGAAAGTAAAGAAAGTGCATGGGCAACCCCAACTCATTTTGGATCAGCTGTTATTTTTAAATTATCTCATCTACAGATGAACAAGTCATTGATAAGACCAAAGAGAATTAATTCTCTTTCCACAAAAACATCCATGACATAACCCATCGCTGCCAAGCTAACAATGACAAACCCTGTTTCATGGACCCCAGGAAGGAAAGCAAAAGCAGAACTGCAGAAATCTTTGAAATCCACTATCTTGTCTGGGGCTCCCCCTATTTGGTTCTTACAGTACAAGAAAAAAAGGGAACTAGCAAATGGTCTTAGCAAATGGTCTTTTCTCTGGTATTCAGTCCCAGTTTCTGGTAATCAGCACTTTAAAGTTTTCCTAAGCTGGTGATTGCATCTGTTGAATTAGGATCATTGTGCTTAATTACCTAATTCCTTCTTAACCTATTTACACTTATGGCCTCCACAATATGCCACATCACTAAGTTTTGCACTTGAACTCTACACTTTGTGGAAAAAGTGTTTCTCTCTTGTTTTTAACTTAGTGATTGATAATTTTACTGACATTCACTATTTCTGCTATAATGAAATAATTAGGATTTATTCTGTATTCACCTTTTATTTTTCATGGTATCATATCCTCTGTCTCCTGAATTGCCTCATTTCCAGAACAACTCCTAATCTACATAGCTTTGATCTGAACAGAAAGCATTTCCCCACTAATCAAGAAATGCTGAATGACATGACCTCAAAGTATGACTGACCTCAAAGTATGATTCAGATTATGCAGTCCTGAAACTGAAAGCTCAGGGAAAGCCCAGTCTCAGCTTGCCAACGCTGAGGGCTATCGTCAATTACATTATCTGAGACCATTCTAGATGGTGACTGTCACTACCACATGAAAGCTGTGGACAGGTCAGATAACATTTAGTATTCCTCATTTTTTCTTGAAGAAATAAAAAAATATGCAGAAGGTGCTCTGGAAGGTTTTTTTATATTGTGTCCACGTCAGCAGCCACTTAACTCTCACCTCCCCTTAAATACAGGCATACACCTGTGTGAAGCACAAGCAACAGAAGTGCAGGAGAAAATACCCGAGTAGAGCATAGCATCAAAAAGGAGCACAACCTGGACAACGAGCATCCTAGACAGCAGAGAGAAAACCATCCTAGGGAGAGATGGAATTTGTTACAGAAAAAGGATACTGAGAGCCAGCAGTAGCACCTAAAAATCAAGAGATTGGCTCAAAAGACAAGATTTAAAAAGAAGCACACATAGGATGATTTTTGCCTTCTGGATTATCAAGACTGATGTTTTCACATTTTCCATCTCTACACCATGAGAGCTAAAATCTTTCCTATTTTATTTCTACCTTTTAAATAAAAATCTAGAATGTAGGTGTTGTCTTGGTGTTGAAGCTACAAGATTGCAAGATTATAGCAGAAACATAAAAGTTGACAATAATGATTTGATACTGAATTTTCTTTTTAATTTCTTGCTCTTTTCATCATACTCACAATTCACATGCATGTCTTGGATCGCTCATGTTCAAAACACATCTGTAATCTTACCACTTCCAAATGACAGAAGCTTTCCTAGCACTTGTATGCCTATCCCTACCAATCAAGATACCTAAAATGAAACACTTGAAAATGAGACTTTGTGAAGGAATCCCACTGGTGACTGTGGATTGAGTCACTTTCCCATTCCAAATAAGAAAAGGGAAAAGACTTTTTTTTTTTTTAAATACTACAACCATTTTTAAAGGCACTTGTTGGAAGCTGCTTTAAGGCTTAGAACGTTGTAGTAAATCTCAATGCAATTTTAGTGCCTTGAAGAAGTTTGGTCATTCGGCAATGCTGAGCACCTGCCATCTCAAAACAAAACCTGGGTTTAGATAATTGTGCTGGTTTTGGCTGGGGTAGCGTTAATTTTCACCATAGTAGCTAGTATGGGGAGCTATGTTTTGGATTTGTGCTGAAAACAGTGTTGATAATACAGGGATGTTTTAGTTACTGCTGAGCAGGGCTTACACACAGTCAAGGCCTTTTCTGCTTCTCTCCCCACCCCACCAGCGAGCAGGCTGGGGGTGCACAAGAAGCTGGGAGGGGACACGGCTGGGACAGCTGACCCCAGCTGACCAAAGGGATACCCCACACCATATGACGCCATGCTCAGCATATAAAGCTGGGGGAAGAAGGAGGAAGGGGGGGACGTTCGGAGTGATGGCGTTTGTCTTCCCAAGTTACTGTTACACGTGACGGAGCCCTGCTTTCCTGGAGATGGCTGAACACCTGCCTGCCCCTGGGAAGGAGTGAAGGAATTCCTTGTTTTGCTCTGCTTGCATGCGCGGTTTTTGCTTTCCCTATTAAACTGTCTTTATATCAACCCACGAGTTTTCTCACTTTTACCCTTCCAATTCTCTCCCCATCCCACCAGCGGGGAGTGAGCGAGCGGCTGGGTGGGGCTCAGTTGCCAGCTGGGGTTAAACCACAACAATAATTCAAATGGAGTACTACTAGTACTAAAACACAGTATTAATAGCAAAACCAAAGGAAATTTTATTTAGTCTTGTATTTCTTGGAAGCTGAAAACATTAAATTGAATTGAGTATTTGCCACCAGGCAGAAATTTTTAAAAAGATTCCATTAGAATGAAATATATTTTCATATTTGCATACATATAGACACAAAAAACACACCCTTTCTTAACATACAAGAAAAGCCTGCTAGAAAAATACTAAATGTTAGGAGGAAAATAAACAGTTACATTATGGACTGAAAAAAAAAAAAATTAAAAAAAAAAACCCAAACTAAATCACTCATAATAATTATAAATCAATACTATTTTCCTATATAAAATATATCAGTAGCAGAAATAAACACACTCTTAGTAATAAAATGAGTTATTAAAACCTGTACTATAACTGTAAAGCATTAACAATACTGTATTAGTTTGCACAGACCATTTATCGATTCTATTGTTTTTGCTCAAGACAATCTTGCCAGACTTACTTTAATGACTTTTTTTTACTTTCTAATGAATATTCATAATGGAAGTATTATATGAACAGTTATTTCTGCAATCACTATGAAATGAAAAATTTGAGACTCAAAGATTAAAGTATAGCAGATAGCAAAACACCAGTCTCTGGGTTACAGTATTTGAACGAGATTAATCATAATCCTCCAGAATTTTTTAATTTCATATCCATAAAACAGCACTTCCCCAATCCATAAAATTTGCTATTTGTTATATCAAGAAAATTAGAAGTTTTATTAGTTTAAAAAAAAAATAGAAATAAAAGCACAAACTAAGAGGTATTTTTAATTCTGTCCATTCACAATTTATAACTGTTATTATTTGCACTCTTACAGAAAGCACTTTATGTGATTACAGTCATAACGGTTATGCTGCAATAGCTCTGTAATTTCCGTGAGCAAACAGGAGAATAACAAACTAGAGAAAAGAAGCATATTATATTATTTTTGCACTGCCAGAAATCTATTTGTTTGCAATCAAGCCAATAAACAAGTTTATTATTCATACGTGTATGGTCCTAGCTCCTGAATTGGCCAGTCATGGACCAGGACCCCTTCATGACAGACCCTGCATCCACCCAGAATAAAAATATGGTCCTCATCCCAAAAGGTTCACACAATTTTTTGCCTAAACAAATAAACAAAAAAACACAACCACCTAAACTTGGTGACTTATTTACAGCACCTTATCCATGCTGTAATAAACTACTGTGTTTATTCTTACGTGGTGCCGATCACAAAGTAGATTACCCCAATTTTATCAAGGGTAAACCTACCTTGCATTTATGTAAGGTCAGTGCATGCAACTAAGGAATTAGAAGAGAAGGCTCTGATGCTACCTACCTTGCAGCAGTTTTTTTGTACAGCCATCTTTTGTACGCAAGTCAAGGGAGAACAGATAGACACAAACAAACAAACACGAAATAATGAATAACTTCTGATGAGTGCCACAGTTAGCAATTTCAATAGCCCAAGAGTCACGAAGAACTGGTTTTGTAGAGATTACCTTTTTCTAATATTGTCATTGAAACACTATTCAGAATTTTTATATGACAAGTTGCTCTAAATACCAGACCACTTCTGGAATCGTAATTTCTAGACTTTAAGGTGAAAAAAAAGGTTTCAGAACAAGAACACTACTTTCCCACCAGACTCTCTCAGATTCTACATTGGATGCTCCATCAAAACCTACATGCTTTGTGTTGAACTACCCAAAACATAAGTGGTATGAACATGCACAAGACTGGATTGTACAGGTCTGAGTCATTCACACAAGAATAAACAAAAGTCAAACAAAAAAACCATTTAGTCAAGTTTTACACATTTACATGGTTTTGGTAACAAATTTCACTAGATGTCTTCACTTTAGTATTTCCATATTTTTCACTGAAAGATTCTTTTAAGAAGTTCTATCTGTTCTCTCTAGCTTAACATTTTTCATAGACATGTATACACTAACAAGTTTCATATTTATGGAGAAATTTGGGGGAAGGAGGTGGGGTAAGGTAGCTTTGGGATTTCGGGTTTTTTGGCTGTAAGGTATTGGGGCTTGCGAGCTATAATCCTGTTACCATGTACATCTCATTGTAACTGCTAATGGGAACACAGTTCCTGCGGCAGAAGCTAGCCCAAGACAAATCCCTCATCATGGCTATAGTGGAGATACCCAGTTCTCAAAACCAACTCTTTTCCTCCACAAATCTGCTTCAGTCGGCTGCACACCTTGTTAATGCATGCTCAGTCTTGAGTGACTTAATATTTAGCAAGGCAGAAAAGTTTCTGCTGCTTCTGTTATTTTTGCCCAAATTTGGCCAATGTAGAAGCATTGGACAAAGAAGTGGAAAAAAATCATAATTCACAAATATTCAGTGGAGAGTTACTAGGTTTTTCTTAAGTTTCTCTTCAATGGGTCTTCTCCACTCCGGAGGTAACCGCAGTCTTCTGTTGCTCTGGGCATACTGGTATACGTTTAGAAACCTCTCACCTACTTTTAGTTATGGCTGGGCGAATAGAAAAAAAATTTCATGCATCTGGTGCCCAAAGTAAATCAATGCAGATACAGTGGACAAAGAGTCCTAAACTTTTAGGCAAGATGAAGTGAAACGAACACAATCAAACTATAGATCATTGCAAAATATTTCAAGCTCTCTAAAACTGAATGTGGCTTTTTCTTTAAAAGTTACTTTAAAAGTCTTTAAGCTTTTCTTCCAATGTAATTTTAAAGCGAAGTCCTGTGAGTTACGTGAGGTTCCAGTGGGTATTCCATAGCAGCATTTTTCTCAATCCATTCCCCTACAAGTTGAGGGCTGTGGGGGGTTATTCCAAAAACAAGATTTTAATGAAGAAAGCCAGCTGGATGGCTACAGAAGAAACTCCTTTCTATGAAACTGGTGAGGATGAGCACGAAGGCTTCTGCACTGCTTACACTATTTTTGACAGCATGTTCACCTATTCTGGATTCATCCAGATACTTCTCTCAAAAAAACATGGGATTCACCTGTTACTAGAATTTTCACATGAGATGATTCTCGGATGAGTATGAAACACAGCTTTATGAGTGCTTTTACAGCTCATTGCCACATTTAATTTCAAAAGCTATTATAATGTTGCAATAAAAACAAGTGGACATAGTTAAGTATTTCACTGTAACAATCATTAAGAGGAAAAACAGAATAAAGTGGAAGCTTTCTAAAAGATAATAATATAATCAGTCAAGTCTTATGTTTCAGCATTTCTAACTTGTCTTCAAATAAAGGGAAAGGATGACAGTAATGGAAGGAGATGGGTAATATGGGTTACAACTTAAGTTATGAAATTTTCTGCAAAAAAGTCTGTTAAAGTCTCAGAACACAGCAGATTTGCAGAGACTGCATGAACGTTTGTATTGGTAATGATACTTTTGGAACTTATACAAGTCTCAAACAAGGTAGCAGTATCCTCAAAAGAACTGGAAACTGTAGGTTGCTTCTGAGGACAGTATTAAGATGGCTGGCAGCAACTGCTGATTGGATTTGGGGGTGAGGGGGTGGAAGGGAACACTACTTTTATTCTATAAATTCACTTAAAACACCAATACGTATAATAACCCTTCTGTCGGCACAATAATGTGCTGTTCTGGGACACTCTGGTTCTATTTCGGTACTTGCCTAAATAGGTCACAAAAATGATCAAAAGAAATTCTTAAAGCATGTTGCTTTTTCTGAAAAAGGATACAGGTTACCCACATTTTCACAAATTCAAAGGTAGAAGAATGCCCACTCTTCCACAGGCAATATGAAATTACAGGTTTTGCTACATTCTTCATACTATAGAGCATACCAGGAAAATATATGCTCTTCCCTACAAATTTTCAGATCATAAACTTCCAATCTTTTCAATTTTGCATCAGTATACTTGAGATACTGGTAGTGCAATCTCATAAAAGACTGTTCTGCATTCTTAGGAGATGACATCAAACTTCATCCATTTCCTACTTGGGCAGAACAGGTGAGAAATTTTTTGTTAAGAGGGACAATAATGGTTCAACCACTTCTGCATGGCTATTCAGCAGTCCTTGGGAACAGTGTATCTATAAGCTCAACCTTGAATCCCAAGGTAAAGAACCAATCTCCAGAGCAAATGAGTGGCTAATACTTGCCATTCAAATTCTCATCAATCACTTACCTGCAGTTCAAATGAAAAATATCAACTTCCTATATTTAGCAGAGCACACAATTTATGGATTTAGCTAAATGCTCAAGATTCACTTTTGGTTTGCAGCTTTTGTAATGGGCTTTGTCTTATGAGATAAGCAGATGAAATAATTAAACGAGAATGAGAATGACGTCTTCAACTCTACTGAGTCAGGCCTTGAAAAAAGATGCACATTTCTAGAGCTGCAGTTAGACTTCACTGATTGTCACGTGGGAATTTCGGCAACCTCCTCAAGCTGATTTTAGACATCATTATGCTGCTTAATTCCAAATAGAAAGCTTTCATACTTTTCTGTATGTTTTCAGTATACATTTCAAAAAAACCCCAAAAAAGTCAACATCTTATTTTGTGAGGAAACGCATCGACATTTTTCTTAGTTCAATTTTAACAATACAACTGATAGTATTCCTGTTTGACTATTGGGAAACTGTCAAAGATACAGATAGATGGATGGATGCTGAAAGCAAAATCCTCTTTCTAGAAATACACTCTAGCACAAATTTATCGATTGCATCTTTGGTCCAACCAGACATGGAGAGACTGCAGCATCTTATCCTGGAATTACTTTTTTTTTTCCCCTGCTTTGTTTTACAACAGAAATATAGCTTCACAGAATGAAATAGTTCCATCTGAGTATTCAAACACTTGATGTTGCAGTCCACTAACAAAACACAAAATTGAAAGTTTTACTGAATCTTACAAATACTAAGGACATCGATATAATGCAGCCTTTTTTTATTTCTGATTTGTAATCTACAAACATAAATCCAATTATTAAATTTACCAGTAGCGCCCTCCTGAACCCCAAAATTAAAATGCTTGAGAAGAAAGAATAATCCTGCAATCCTGAAGTTATTTTTATTCCCTGTAGATTCTATTCTTTGATTCTATAAAGAAAAAATATGAAAACTACCAGCCAGTATCAATCAAAAAAAAATCTAAAGCACTTATGATTTGATACACAATCTCCCTGATTGTACCTTTATCTCCTATTGATGTCTACAACACTACAAACATCCTTAACACCACGCAACCACCACAGACTTTTTGGTGTTTCACTGGGAAAAGATGTGACATGAAATCACATTCTTCCTGATGGCTGCTTACTTCTAAAATAAAACCCTTGGACGTATTCATATGTTGAAAAGGCAGTTTACATGTACATATGATCTTCCTCTCGAGAAATGACATGGCATTTTGCTATTGAATTTAATGACATAGTTTGCCAGACTAATTACAGTTTAAGTATCTATTTTCTATTTTTGCCAGAATCTAATAGCAGAGTTTGTTTTTTCTCCCATCCTTACACAGTTTCAGTGACTATGAATGCCTCTAGAGAGAATCTAGCACAATTGTTAGTGACTGATATCTGGAACAATTCCTCAGAACAGTGGCTTCAGATCAGTTTTTCTTAATTTATAGCATTTTGGCTACTTTTAATACAAGTTTCCGGAAAAAGGTGCAAAACGATCCCCATCCCTCTCCAAAAAGCAACACAGAAGTGCAATACTTTCTGGCATTTTTGAGTGTGACAGCTACAACGTGATTGCTCTCAGTGAAACTTGTCCTGGACCTTCTTGCAGCCCCACTGATGCAGACAGACTCCTATGCTCTTTAAAAAGTCAACAGGACTCCACGAAGGCTTAAAAATCTACATTTAAGATTAGCATTTTGCAGATACAAATTCATAAATAATGTTACATTTTGTATTTTTGTATGGTTTTAAAACCTGCTTGCAATCACGAAATTGGATGAATGGTAGGCATCTATCTTTTTAATATACTCTTTGAATGTGTTTATAGTAAATGTTTATAGTAAACTCAGGATTCAGGTGGACTTAACTGAAGGTATCAACATTATCATCCAGATAAATTGTTCCTTTCTCCTCAATTTGCACATAGTATATCATCCATCTGTAAAACAGTCTTTCCAAAAAGACAAGAGTGAGCCCTTGCCACAGAATGATAGGATTGGAAGAGATCTCATGAGGTCTTCTAGTCCATCACTCAGCCCTAAGGCAGCAATAACTCTATATGCACCTTTCCTGTCGGATATTCATCTTACTTGTTCTTACAGACGGATAATGGAGATTCCACAAATATACTAGACAATTTGTTCCACTGCTTCATTATCCTTAGCATTAGACAGGTTTTTTTAACATCCTTTTAATATTGTCCCATAACCTTTTTTTCTTTTCCTTTTCAGTAGGGATATAAGAAACTGGTCTTTTTTGCAGCAGCAGCCTTTTACATAATAAACGTGCGTGTCTCCATGGTCAGGCTAAGGAATCCCAATTTCTTCAAACCTTCTTTCATATTTTTTAGACCCATACTGATTTGTTGTTCTTCCTGAATTGCCCTACAATTGCTATTCTTTTCTTGAAACACAGCACGTAGTACCGTACTAATCAGCTAATACCTTACAAATGCCAAATATTACCTCACGTACCTTGAAGACTTCATTTCTCCCAAATAAGCTAATGTGCCTGTTTCCTTGCAGCAAGTTCCTGCTCTGTTTGATTAAAATTGCGAACTTGCAAATCTTGACATACCTTTTGCATCTCCACTGAATTCTCAATGTCGCATAAATAGCTAATTAAACAAAGCGAAAAGGCTCCAGGAGGTGGCCATGGAAATCAGCAAAGATATGGAAGAATCAGGCTTCAAGATCCTGCTTTGCCCCAGCTGTACAAGGGCATGAGCTGGCTTTCCTGCTTCTGTTCCTCCACTTCTTTCCCTGTGCCATAACCAAATCAATTCTTCCCCGTGCAACTTAATCAGCTCCCTCTTTCCTTTCATACCACAGTCAGCCATAATGTCCTCAATTCTCCAAGTTTGCACAAATCTCTCCACACTCTCAATTTTACCCTCATTTCACCCTGCAACTTCTTTTTTGCTCCCCCCCCCCAAGACAATTCCTTCTATTTTTAGCAATTGCCTTTATCCTCTATTCCAACTTTTACCTTGCCTATCCTA
The DNA here is from genome assembly GCF_035582795.1 of Mycteria americana. NCBI lineage: Eukaryota > Metazoa > Chordata > Aves > Ciconiiformes > Ciconiidae > Mycteria > Mycteria americana. The sequence continues at coordinate 25,032,720 of NC_134373.1, forward strand.
ATCAACAACTTTGTAGAAGCGGGGTGGACTTTAATCATCTTTAAATCTATGCAAAGCTTATTTTTCGTTTCATGAGAATAACTTTTAAACTTCACCAACATGGAAAATTCTGTTGAACACATTCAGTCCTCCATTAATCTGGATGACATAAAAATGGTATTATTATTGCAAAGGGAATCACAATGGCATGATTCTTCAAAAGTTTGGGTTTTTTACAATGCATTGTAAAAACAGATACATTACAGTGTATCACAGAAACGAAATGAACATGCCATACCTACACCTTTCTCTTCTCATATCAGATACACAACTAATTGCTCAAGACGATTTACAGTGGATTAAGTTTTCCCTCACCTGCTTCAATCCTCTCATCCACTGAGGTTGTAAATATTACTTATTTAAGAAGCGTTAAAAGATGTCAGTGGAAGTATTTTGTTTTAGAATTGATTCTATTATTTTTTTCCAAAGGAAAAAGTAGAACAGGAAGATGCAATTATTAGCAGAGGAAATTGAAAGCATATATTTAACAAGTAGAAATAAATAGTGGGAAGAACTCAAACCAGACATAGATACATTAAAGTGGGATGATTTCCACACAGTATTCATACTTTTTCTTATTTTTGCACAAAATATATATCAGGCTGCCAATTATTCTTAAACAGTAACACCACAGCATACCATATGATCCAAAGAAATCTTTTTTAATCATGACATTGGCAAATATAAGGGGGAGGAGGGTTGTTTTTTTAAAAGAAATATGCATCCCTGATTGTTACTTCATTTCATTCTAGCATTTTCCTGGAAAAAAGATTTCTTTTTTCTTTTCACTCAGAACTTGGAATCAGGCAGTAAAAAAGAAAATACCCAAAGCAGCAACTGAATCCTAAATTTATACTTATAATTAGGTTTTGCGGTTTTATCTTCAACAGTGCCATTATCTCAGTACTCTTGTCTTGAAAATGTAATAGTGCCTCTGTATTTTTCCAAAAGAATCACAACATTCCTGTAGTCTCTATAACTTGCCTTAACTGTTGCTGTAATGCTAAATTTTGAAGTGAACTGGGAATGAGTACTGTTATACAAACTGTGGGGTCAGGCTCTGCCATCCATTCTCATAATGAGCAATACATTTCATCTGCAAGTCTCGCCGGAGGTCCCACTCAGCATTAACAAAAGCAGAAGAATTTGGCCTGTTACTGTGAGCAGCTTCCCACACTCACCTGCTATATTAAAAATAGTTACTACCCAAGATCTCGCTATACCATTCTCCCACATACGGAGGCCTAAGTAGTAATAACTGCGTGCCATTTGCAGCAGCAACAACAGTACTCGATACAAACCATATCTACCTAGTGCATACATACCATATCATACCATAGTGCATGCATATGCATCATATGTATCTGTGGACATTTATCAGCAATGTCATGCTTTAAGGTCTTGTGTCTACCAGATTTTAAAAATAAACAAACAAATAAATAGGACAAAACAGCTTTTGAATTTTAAGACTGAATAAGGAAGGCAAGAGAATATGAACTTAGAAAGGAAGAGTCAATTTGGCTTTACATACATGGGTTTTACTGTTACCCTCAGAAAACACAGGAAAACAACACGCCAAGCACAAGCATAGTTAACAAAAATATCTGCACTTTGTCTATACATGCTCCTTATATCTGAAGCTCCAAACCTCTGTCAGGTTACCTGACAGAGTAAGGTAACCCCTGTTTTGAAAGCCAATTTTGACTTGCAGGCAAGAGAGATCCAGAATGGACAGAAACAAATACTCTATGAATAACTCCTGCTATGAATACACTGCCTTAAGTGACAATTTGCAAAATAATTTACATGCGATGAGGTATACATGTAGACAGACAAACTAACAATACCTAGTCCTTTGATTAGAAATCAGTAAAATATCTTTGTAGAGAAGATCTGCATATTGTTTCTCCCATTCTGCAAACAAATGATGACTCCTCAGCAATCTTTCAATTACTCACAACTATTCTAAAGCGCTCTGAATAATCATACTGAAAAAATATACTTGATGACTGATAAATAAAGCATTAGATGATACAGAAAGCATACAAGTCCACATTTTGTTACCATATTAGTATATTTACTGAACATCAAAAGTAAGACTATATTTGTGTTTTCAAGAGCAGTTTGAGCAAATTGTTTCCAGGTGAACAACTTCCTTTTTCATTTTTTTCTACAATATTGCACTTAGAGACAATCTGCAATAGATTTCTAATAATTTTCACAGAAATCTGCCCACACTGCAAAAAAATTGAGAAGCAGTAGCCTAACCGCTAACAAAGCTGCTGTTGCTGTGTATGAACTGTTTCCAAAAGGAGTTTGTGAAAAGAGATTGATAAGGAAATTATTTAACTCCTCAAAACCACAAGCAACAATGTATTTTATCATTTCGCAAATTGCTAGGGGTTTTTAATTAAAAGTCTGTCTAATAAATCAATAGCAACATATGAGTAACACTACAATAAAAATAGATTCCACTTTGTACAGACTGTGGGATTTTGGTGGGATATTATATTGAGGCTTCATAATCTCTGAGCACCATTAGAAGATAAAATTAATCAAGGAGTACATTTGCTATGTTTTTACTATAAGTAACAATTAAAACGTATCATGTGTCACAGTTTCACCAAAAAAAAAAAAAAAGTTAACTCTGTTGTATATACCAAAGCCATTAGACTAAGCCCTTGAAGGAAACAAGCTCTTTCAGCTAGGAGCCTTTTTTTCACACCCAGAGTCCACCAAACTGGGACGATGCTTGGGAACAGAACTGTATCCATTCTACAGCTTGCATTCCTGTTCGTTTGTTTCCAGTCAAGATGAGGACTGATCCCTGAAACAGAAGTACTCTAAAGGTACTGCTATGTCACAGCATTATCTCCCAGGCTTACAGCACTGAAGTTAGCACCAATTCCTGCTCCTTAAACTCTGCCATGACTCCAGGTACAAGACTCCAACCACACGAAAGCCATTTCTGCCTTACCACATGCAGGGCTCTAGACATCAGCCAGGCTGACACTCCCAGAGCACATTTACACACTTTATTGCTTGACGCACAGAGAAAATGCCACCAGGACAGACAATCTCAAAGACTGACGGAGCTGTGCCTTTTCCATCGTTGTGGCAGAAAGCAACATCGCCTCGTTGACCTGCAGAGGCCCTCTCAGAAACAGAGAGAGTAAGAGAGGACTGAGGAAGAGGACACACCACAATAAATGTTACATGGAGTATATTCTCCCTTCCCTACTTGAAGCAAACACAACAGCTGCTGAACTAGTTAGCTGTAGTAAAAGCAGGTGGGAACCAGGCCACAAACTTAACGAGCAACAGCACTGACGGGGACCTGCAGCTCTGCAGACAGGTACCGCATCAGGGCTGCAGAGGGAACCGGGGACAATTCTCCCCTCATCAGCACATAAAAAATACTATCTTCTTTGGTCCTCTCAACCACAGCAACAGCCTTTTTTTCTGCGCACAGCCCTGGAGGAACAAAACTTAAAGCCAGACAGCACAAGGCAATCCTGTACATTGCACCTTCTGAAAGCTGACTCCTCTGACTCCCTGCGCAGCGGCCGTCGCACAAACAGAGACAACATACACTGACAAAGCGAGACCAGCACGTAGGCTCGCAAGGTATGAGCAAGACTGCAACGGACTGCAGACTACCGCACTGGTGTCAAACACTGAGGACTAAGTCTTCCACAGAATCAGTGATGACGAACTACAGATGGAAACTGGATTTACAGTGAATTGTCTCTCTAAGTAAAGGAACTGGGCAGCCAGTCTGTCAGTGATAAAGACAGGAAGGACCTTCTTCTACTCCAGTACCAGAAACAGCAAGAGCAGCAAGTAATAGGAATTAGGATTCATAAAAGGCATCCAGAGAGCAACAGGAAAAACTGTTCCCTGCCACAAGGAGAAAGGAGATGCCAGAGAGAACCTCACACTGTGTAGCAACCTGCCACCTGATTGCAAAATGGACCACAGTAACAGATGATGGGAACAGACCTTATGAAAAATGGGCTTGCCACAAGTGCATCTCATCAACCTGCGGCAGCTGAGACTTGTCTCTTTCAAGCTTTGTCAACGTTGTGCAGCTTGTTGTGCTACCACAGAGCCATTTCAGGAGCCAGCAAAGCCTCTGCAGACCTATGCAGTGTGTTCACAGAGATGTGTACTCACAGTCAGACACTTGTGTATGCACATGAGAGACTTCTCCCTGCCCTGGACAGCCTGATTTCCAGTGCAAGGCAGGAACCACCATTCACAAACAAAATCTCGGTGTGAGATCAACACCCACACTTACGCCTTGTGTGTGTCTGCAAACCCTGTGTCTGAAGGAGGCCGGGCGGGAAAGAGGGTGCCCACTGATCTAACAGTGTAAGAAGTCCCCCACCAACTGACCCCTTTCATACTTGCTGGGGAAACACTGCCCAGCCGTCGCTGTGCAACCACACTGTGCTCAGAGACAAGGGTGCACCGCATACCCCCCAGACGACAACAACCCCCCAGATTACCAGCTCCACGTCTGAGCGCATGAAACTGCGACACCGCGGCACGAAGCAGAGACCGGGATCCGGAGGGAGACAGACCCCGCCGTGCAAGTGCCAGACCTCAGCAGATTCCTCTGCGGTCTGCAGGCAGGGAGGGCCAGGGACCCGCAGAGACAGCCCCAGCCCCGGAGCGGGATCCCCACGGAGCAGCCCACAGGTGCTCGCTCCCCAGCACTGCCCCACCGCCAGGGAGCAGGGGGACGAGGGGGAGCCTGAGAAAGCGGATGTCGGAGGCAGGGGGATGCGGAGAGAGGGGGTACCGAGGGGCAGGGGATGCCTGAAGCGGGTATAGCCGGAGGGGAGGGTGCTTGCCCCGGCGGGACACACGTACACACACACACACGAGCAAACACACACCGCTCCATCCCCGAGCGCCCTGGTGCCCGGGCACCCCGTCGCCGCCGCATCGCCCGGCACCGGAGCGAGCCAACCTGTTTCCCCGCGCACCGAGACACCGGCTCCGACCCCCAGCACAGGCGGGCAGGAAGGCGGCTCCCCGCGCCCCCTCCCCGCGGCCGGGGCCGCGCTGCGGCAGCCGTACCGTGGGCAGCAGCGGCTCCATCTGCGCCCCTTGGTCCTGGGTCTCCATGCGGCGGCGGCGGCGGCGGCGGGGCCGCGGCGGCGCCCTCCCCGCCGCCCGCCCGCCGGGGCGCGCTCCCCGGGCGCTGCGGGAGCCGCTGGGCTGCGCCGGGCTCCGCGCTCCGCCGCGCTCCCTCCGCGGATCAGGCGGCGCGAAGGCAGGAAGCGCGCGCCAGTCACATGGCGCCGCGCACCGCCAGCCCCAGCGCGGGGGGAGGCAGGAGCCGGATCCACCTGCGGGATGCGGACGGATCCGGCCGCCGCCGCCGCCCCCGGCCCCGGCGGGGCGGTAAAGGCGGGCGGACCTCGCCCCTGCGCGGCTGCGCCTGCAAACCGGCGCCCGAGCGCGCCGCTGCCTTCAGTTCCCCCACACGGCACCTTCCCTCCAGCGGGCTCTGCCCAGTCCCCGCCGCCCGCAGGGGAGCGGGCTCCACGTCCGGAGAGGAAGAAGCGGCGGGACCGGCCTCCGAGCACAGACCCCCGAGCGACGCTATTGCACGCATCAAGACACGGCTCGGGAGTTACCGCTTCACGCCAGACTTCGGCCACAGTCCCCCCCGCGGCTGTTGCTTCAGTGCAATCCTGGGCCAAAATTCATTTTGATCTGATCAGCGTCAGAAGAGCACTGAAAAACAGGGATCCTCTGCTCGGTCCTGCCAGGCTTTCACCCTTAGACACAGACAGCACCTTCAAAATAGAGGTTTGTCCCATTCTCCACTAAAATCACTCAATCATCCCCTTTTACCTGCAAGTTTTAAACACATACCCGATTACTATATCCTTCCGGATACAGTTAATTTAACAGGAGCCTGACCCCCTTCTTCACCCAATTTTATCATTCAAGCCTGCTACACATTTAGCTTCTCCTAGTCTACCTGCCTCTGCAACTCGGTGGTTACATTCAGCCATGCCAAAACCCCAACAAGCTCCACAAACAATTGTCGAAGCCTAAATTTGGCTATCCAAGTGAGCATAAGGATAGTTAGCCCCCCACAATACTTGTATTATTAAGGACACAAGGGCGATGCTGCCCAGCAAGACAGCTGAGACAAAGAAGTTCTCATATTCATCACTTCCCAGCACATCTCCCCCATAAAACATGCCCATCCAAACCTGTGTGCCTAAGAATCAAAATGAACAGAGACCCGACTAGGAAAAATAAGCTAACAAGTAAACCTCTGTCTCCCTGTTAGCATTGATTTCTTTGCCAAAGCAGCAGGCCATTCCCTACATTTTGGGTATCCTTTGCAGTCTAAAAGTAGACCAATAAATAGTTTCGCTAAATCTGATTCAATTTCATCTGCCATGAGGCACGTTCTTCAAGTGTCCTAAAGATCTTCCAGGTCGATTTATTCGTACATCAGCCAAATGAGACACAGAGCTGAGGAGGTAGTATAAAGGAAAGGGGAGTCAAAGCTGGTTCTTACAAAGAAGGGGGCTATTTTTCTGAGTCACAAGTGAGACTTGGTCTTTGTACAAAGCGATACATACATGTAACACTGTACAGAAAGACAGACAACATTGTGGTCCAGATTCTGGGACAGAAGCCAGATGCATATTTTTATAACGTGACTACTTATCTACAGTAATTAACATAGGAGGCCATTCAGGTCACTAGAGGTAAGGCTGGGTCAGCATTTGCACAGTAAAACCCTATTTGCAGGAGCTTATAATTGAGCTATAAAAGTCATGATGAAGCTGGGAAAGGAATGTGTTTAAAAGTGATTTTCCTTCTTTAAAGAAAAAAGACTTAAAGTGAATATACCACTTGTGAAACCAGGAAGACCAAAAACCTTCAGTCCACAGGCAGCTATTTCAATGTAAATTAGTATAAGCATCCTTAGACTTCTCTGCCTAAACATCTCAAGCTTGTCCCAGAGCATTTGTTTTAATAAGATGCTGCAACACATCAAGCTCAATGGCATTTACACACCTGTCACTCCCCAAAACATTCCGCCAAAACACACTCATTCACACGCACACATCTAAAAGCAAAGACTAAGAACAAATCAGATCTTACGAAGACCATGAGGAAGGGTATCAGCTTATTGTGTACATGATGCTATTCCCCAACATTTCACAGCAAGAAACAGGATCAAAACCAAGAGCACCATTCGCATAAGCTATAAATGAGTTACCGAATGGGCCATCAAAAGAGATTTAGGATCAGTCACATAATTGTTTTTGCAAAGGTTCTTTGTCAGAGTGCTTTACAGTCAGGAGTTCACCATTACTGAATGATAGATGAAATATGGAAAAGCTCTGTTAAACAACAAACCTCCCCAAATCATTCTGTGTCATCCTGCTCCACTCACACAAAAATATCACAGACCTCCATAGCTACAAAGCCAAAAGTAATAGCCAAAGTCAAAGTGCAAGTTATTCTTTCGACAGCTGTGACAAACATGCTTCAATACAAAGATCCAAAATGTTGAATCCAAAAGCTCCAAAGCCAAAGGCTTTCCACATACGAAAGTGGAAGAACACAAAGGACTGAGCTGAAAGTTTTATTTTTAATCAAACACAACTAAGATACTAATTTTTTTTAGAACGTCCTAGTAGTATATCACACCAAAGAGAGAATGAAGAGAAAGTAATATATTTATTCTCTAATTGCTTTATAATTGAATTTGAATTCTGAGTTCCCTTTCTTCAAGTTGGCTTCTTTCACTATTGCATCTGATGTGAGCCATACTCCCAGGCACATCCAGCAATTTTCTGGTTTGCAGTATTACTCTATTACAGAAGTAATGCCACTTCTCATCCCAAAAGAATTAGCTTTAAAATTATGATATAGAGCAGGCTTTAGTATCAAGTTTGAACTTTTAGTACACAACTAGGTGCTATTTTCAAGCTTTTGTACATAAAGGCTAAGGAAAAAAGTAAGAGGAGGTTCTCAAGTCATCAATAATTTGAGAAACTTGAACACAAGAAGAGCAGGTGTTGTGAAATCACGACATGCAGATACACTGAAGTTTTAAGATTTTAGGAATACCTAGGATATGCTATTGAAATACTTTTGTGACATATTTATGTCAGACTAATTTTGCCTTTATATGTATTCTAGTGCATTACATAAATGAAATAGCAAGGGCTTCTACATTTAGTTTTACAATTATAAAGCCCCTAAAGCAAACTTTGATGGGAAAATGGGGAATATTTTTCTTGTTCAATAATGTTCTGAATTTAGCTCAGAAACTGACCTGATCCCTGCCTGGTGTCATCTTTCAGAAGAAAATAAAGACAGCAAAAGTTGACTTTTATTCTTCTCCCTCCTAAAACTGCCTCTTAGCCCTTTGCCCTGCAGCAAGCCAGTAACTCAGATGTTCTCCTGAATCACGGTCAATGTTTTTAAGCGCCACTGAACAGAGGTATCATTCCTTAAAATCTGTTTGCAAGGGGTATATATTATATATAAGGGAAAATACATTCAGAGGGCTCAGCCCATTCTCAAAGTACTTTGGAGGTATATAGCCTAGATTTTGGAGGCATATGGCATATACCTACCTATCTGGGTTTGACATAAAAATGGTCAGGGATGTAAATAATTCCCACCGGCTTGAACATCACTGACATAGCTCTGTATATACAAAATGAGGTGTGGGATAAGTTGCAGCTCCAAAATGAAGACCTAAAAATCACAGAGTTCAAGCTCATGAGAGGTCTTGCAATAATTCTCTTATTATGTCTTTGTAATAAAAGTTCTGGGTTTCTACCTAAAGAGTACTCCCTAATTATCAAGAGCGATAGGTCCTTCCTCCACCTAAGTCCCAAAAAGGTAGTCTGATAGAAATAAGCAATGCTATTTGTATATGTATATTTTTATATATGCATAAAAGCTGTCACAAAAGCCTAGCATCACTTATTGGCCCAGTAGCACTCACATTTTTACTGTCATACCTTTCTGTCAGTTTTCTTTTGGTGATCAAAATATAGCTATAATTTAAAAGAAATGCTTTTTTTTAAACCATTTCTCCAAATACAATTCCTGTTCTAGGAAGATGTCCTGGGTGTATTGGCTCTTCTCCCAGTTTAGCCATAAAATATGTCACTCTACCGGGGGGGGGGGGGGAAGGGGAGAATTGCTACTAAGCAAGAATGAACTCTTGATTTCCACATAGTTGTTAGTTACAAAACTGAACATGAGAACTACTTACTTTAAAATCTCCTTATAGTAGAAATATGCTTGAAACCTAATTCACTCATTTACATCTATGTCCAATACTCTCACCATGTTCTTAATTCCAAAAAGAACCTGTACTCTGTCAGACCTAACAAGGTTGCCAGTAGATTTTAGCAGCATAGTGAACAATTTCACACAATATTCAAAATCAGAAAGAACTAGGGTTAGATCAGTTTGCCCTCTCTTGATTTCTGCCTAAGCTCAAGCCTCAAATACACTGATAAATAAAATGCATGCACAATACACATTAGTTCGAATGCTCATATTGTGCATATTTACCATAAAAATATTTCTTTAATGAAGGGAGACCTTTTTTAAAAAATTGCAGGTTATTTTCAGCTTGTTACAGGTATTTCTATTTCAAGTAAAACTGAAAATTAATTTCTAAGCTTCAGAGGAAAAAGAAATCACTACCAAGCAGCCAAAACCCCTTTCATTCTATTTTTGTCTTATTGATTGTACAAGATGAAATAGTAATGGGTGGACCTCTCAAACTGCATTTCTTGCTAATAAAAAAAAGTGAACTACCTTTAGATATCAAAAGGAACATGCCATCAATACAACCTCTTCCTAAGAATTTTTTTCTCCTCTGTAATTAGAGAAACTATTCTGACAAGAAGGTAACAAAGGGGAGGGAAAAAAACCCATAAATTCTGGCAGCAGTTTTTCCTCTCTCCATTCTTCCTCTCTATCTGAAAATAAATAACCATCTGGATCATTGTACTGCCTTTGTGACAGGTGGTACTCAGTTATGTTTCTCATTTCATTGGAAAGCAGTAATGGCTCTTTCTTTTGCTAATATACTCTGTCTGAAATTATTTGACTCTAATTCATTTGAAGTATGATCCAAAAAGGTTCAGTGCTGATTGGGATGTATTCTGTGATTGCGACATAATCTCTTTTTTGCTATTGGCATCAGAACTGGAAAAAAGTATTCTAATAATTGTCTCACTAATGTAACTTATCACATTCTTCAGCCAAAAAAAGTAATGCCAATGAAATATGTCTGTGTCCACAAGCCCAGTCCTACAACTCCTGTAACACAGTGAGACAATCTGTGTTGGTAAAGAGCACCAAATATTCATTACTTCCTTAATTTTCCCCAAAATGGATCATCTACCAAAGGTTATGAATTTTATGGTATTCTGATTCTAAGCTGGGCCTTTGATTTTTGCTATTTGCTAAATTAATATTAGAGGATACTATCTTAAAATCTAAAATAAAATTAAGAGGTGTTAAAGACTCTTTAACTAATAAAATAAAATACTACATAAAATGAATCAATACATTAGCTTGCTAATTATTAAGGTAGCTACCCTTTCTAGGCTTACTTTTCAAGTGAAAGGAATTCCTCAAACACATCATCCATTTAATCCAACTTTCTAAATAAAAATATGTTGAATCAGGCCCTGATTGGTCACTGACCTAAATAATCCTTTAGAAAGATTAAGCTATCTTAATTTAAAACCTGCAAGGCAGGGATAATGTACTGTTTCTTGCTCAGTTATTCTAACAGCAAACTATAACTAAACATCTATCTTACAGATGTAAGACAACATTTGTCTAGACTGAGCTTCAAGTCGTTGGAACTTGCTATATCTCTTATTTCTAGACCAAGAAGTCCTCTAACATCAGGAACATTTTCTTTATATAGGTAGGTACTGTGTTAATATTTCTCTTCCTTTATAGTGCTTCTAATTCCTTACTGCAAGAGGAGACTTTGCACCATTGTCATGGCTCCTCTGACCTGTTCCGATTTCCACAGGAACACCACAATATTCCAAAACTTGGGTTAACAAGTTTCACTTGTTAACTGGTGAGTTCACTGGTTCACTGGTGAGTGATGTGATGGTTGGAGGCTGTCTTGGGCAGAGCGATCATGAAATGATAGAGTTTTTGATACGTGGAGAAGCGGCGAGGGGGGTCGGCAAAACTGCCACCTTAGACTTCCGGAGGGCGGACTTCAGCCTGTTTAGGAGACTGGTCGACAGAGTCCCCTGGGAGGCAGCTCTTATGGGCAAAGGGGTCCAGGAAGGCTGGACATTCTTTAAGGAGGAAGTCCTAAAGGCACAAGAGCGGGCTGTCCCCAGGTGCCGAAAGACGAGCCGGCGGGGAAGAAGACTGGCCTGGCTGACTAGAGAGCTCTGGCTCGAACTGAGGAGAAAGAGGAGAGTCTATGACCTCTGGAAGAAGGGGCGGGCAACTCAGGAGGACTACAGGGGTGTAGCGAGGCTGTGCAGGGAGAAAACTAGAAGGGCCAAAGCTGAGCTAGAGCTCAGTCTGGCTGCTGCTATAAAAGACAACAAAAAACACTTCTTCAAATACATTAGCAGCAAAAGGAGAGCTAAGGAGAATCTCCAGCCCCTAGTAGATGTGGGAGGAAACACAGTGACCAAGGATGAGGAAAAGGCTGAGGTACTTAATGCCTTCTTTGCCTCAGTCTTTATTAGCAGGGCCGAATGTTCTATGGGTACCCAGCCCCTGGAGTTGGAAGATAGGGATGGGGACCAGACTGGAGCCCCCATTATCCAGGGGGAAATGGTGAGTGACCTGCTGCACCACTTAGACACTCACAAGTCTATGGGGCCTGATGAGATCCACCCGAGAGTGTTGAAGGAGCTGGCAGATGTGCTCACCAAGCCCCTTTCCATCATTTACCAGCAGTCCTGGCTAACTGGGGAAGTCCCTGCTGACTGGAGATTAGCGAATGTGACACCCATCTTCAAGAAGGGCCGGAAGGAGGACCCGGGGAACTACAGGCCTGTCAGCCTGACCTCGGTGCCGGGGAAGCTGATGGAGCAGATCATCCTGAGTGCTATCACACGGCATGTAGAGAATAACCAGGGGATCAGGCCCAGCCAGCATGGGTTCAGGAAAGGCAGGTCCTGCTTGACCAACCTGATCTCCTTCTATGATAAGGTGACCCGCCTAGTGGATGAGGGGAAGTCTGTGGATGTTGTCTATCTAGACTTCAGTAAAGCCTTTGACACGGTTTCCCACGGCATTCTCCTGGAGAAACTGGCTGCTCATGGCTTGGACGGGTGTACTCTTCGCTGGGTAAAGAACTGGCTGGACGGCCGGGCCCAGAGAGTGGTGGTGAATGGAGTTTACTCCGGTTGGCGGCCGGTCACAAGCGGTGTTCCCCAGGGCTCGGTGTTGGGGCCAGTTCTGTTTAACATCTTTATCAATGATCTGGACGAAGGGATCGAGTGCACTCTCAGTAAGTTTGCAGACGACACCAAGTTGTGTGGGAGTGTTGATCTGCTGGAGGGTAGGCAGGCTCTGCAGAGGGACCTGGACAGGCTGGATCGATGGGCTGGGGTGAATTGTATGAGGTTTAACAAGGCCAAGTGCAAGGTCCTGCACTTGGGCCACAGCAACCCCATGCAACGCTACAGGCTTGGGGAAGAGTGGCTGGAAAGCTGCCTGGCAGAGAAGGACCTGGGGGTGTTGGTTGACAGCCGCCTGAATATGAGCCAGCAGTGTGCCCAGGCGGCCAAGAAGGCCAATGGCATCCTGGCCTGTATCAAAAATAGCGTGGCCAGCAGGACTAGGGAAGTGATTGTGCCCCTGTACTCGGCACTGGTGAGGCCGCACCTCGAATACTGTGTTCAGTTTTGGGCCCCCCACTACAAGAGGGATATTGAGGTACTGGAGCGCGTACAGAGAAGGGCAACGAAGCTGGTGAAGGGTCTGGAGCAGAAGTCTTATGAGGAGCGGCTGAGGGAGCTGGGACTGTTTAGCCTGGAGAAAAGGAGGCTGAGGGGAGACCTCATCGCTCTCTACAACTACCTGAAAGGAGGTTGTAGAGAGGTGGGGGTCGGTCTCTTCTCCCAGGTAACAAGTGAGAGGACAAGAGGAAATGGCCTCAAGTTGCGCCAGGGGAGGTTTAGACTGGATATTAGGAAATTTTTCTTCACCGAGAGGGTTATCAAGCATTGGAACAGACTGCCCAGGGAAGTGGTTGAGTCGCCATCCCTGGAGGTATTTAAAGGACGTTTGGATGAGGTACTTAGAGACATGGTGTAGTGATGGTTTTTGGCAGTGTTAGGTTTATGGTTGGACTCGATGATCTTAAAGGTCTTTTCCAACCTATATGATTCTGTGATTCTGTGATTCTGTGAACAATGTAGCATTCAGAAGCCAGACTATATGCCTTTGACCTCTGGATCATCCCGTTTTCCACATGATGAAACATGATCGTTCCCTTAATTATTGCACCACAAGGAGAGTTCCTAATGGGGGCATCTACGGGGCCAGATGATGGTTATTGGGAAAGATGGATGAGGCTGGCTGTGGTTTCATTTGTTTGCAATATGTCAACTTTGCTATTTGCTAAAGCAAATTTTGCTATATACTAAAGTAAATATTATGAAGTGCACGTACCTACTTTCACCCTTTAAATCCTAATCACATCCTTTGTCTGTCAGTTGCCTTAGACTATAAGCCCTTCAGCAGGAGGTCTATCAGCCTGTGTAAGAGACCACATTGATGATGTGGCCATATTGTGATCGAGCAAAAGGCACAAAACTTCAGCCAGAAGCTTTTCCATAGGTATTCATGTAACTATAGAAAGAACTATGCCTTGAGATGTGTACAATTCATGGACAGTAATATTTTGCACATATATCTAAGACACCAAAACTACCTGTGTCAGTCCCAGGAACAGAAGCACTAAGCCATGACAACTAGACTCATCTGCACCCAAGCCACGTGGGTCCTTGAAGCAGTGCAGAGTTTGCATGGCGTCATGCCTGAGCTGTTAGATTTGGACACAGAATTTACACAGATATTTGGCTTTGTCTCACCCAGCTAGAAAGGTAAGATTGCATATGAAAGGAATACCAGAACAATATTTAGTTATTGGTGTCACAGTCATCACCCCTTCAGGGAATCTCAAGTACGGGCTCTTCTCACCCTTCCTAACACATACACCTAGGATGACTTGCTTCATTTAACTTAGCATGGTCCCAGGCCAGGGTCTCCACTGTTCCAAATCTGATTAGCATGGAATTAACAATGAGATTCACATCAAAGGCACAGTCAATAGCTTTTGTACCCAAGAGTAAACTCGAGATTTCCACACAGTTTCAGCAAAAAAGGTACCCAAATTAACTCTTGCGGTTGAGATCCAATTCTCAAAAATGCATCAGATATTCAGAGCTAAGCTTTCTTAGTTACAAAACTGAATAAAAGAACTGCCTACACATTTTAAAGTGTCCCCATACTAGAAATGTTTGAAGTCTACCTAATTTAGTCATTTATGTCTCTGTGATGCTCTTGCCACCTTCATAATTCAAAAAACAAAAAGCACTCAAAAGGTTGCCAGCAGATTTTAGCAGCAGAGTGAACAACTTGACACAATATTCAAAAGCAGACAATGAGAGGACTAGGATTAGTGCAAATTTGTCAGAAAAATATTCCTTTAATAAACAGAAACCTTTAAAAGATGGTTTATTTGCAACCTTCTACTGGTATCATGGATATCATGGAGTTCTTCTAGTAGATGCAATTATTTTCTCCTCCTCTGGGAGCATACTCTGAGTTACCAAATAAAAATGAACAAACATTAGCTCTTACCATATTTTCTAATCACGCATTCCTTCCAGCCTGAGCGGCCTTCTTGCCATACACAAGATTTTTATAACAAATACTTTAGAAATCATATAACATGAGAAGTGTTCATTGTAAGCATGTTTTACTAGTTTGGGAATCTCTAGCTCTCTACTGGCTTTTCACAAAAATTATATCCACATGTAACACATTACTGACAAAGATGACAGCGTTGGCTTTAAAAGTGCTTCCTATGTTTCAAAATACCATCGTTGTCAGTTTTGCTGCTCTAACCATTACATACAGGAAAAGCTTTTGCTGTGTCTCAATTTTCTTGCCTGTAAAATAACAATACTGACCTACTAGTGAAATAGAAATACATGTCCTTTTCATTTTTCCACATGCTACATTTCCAGAAAAAATATCTTACCCGAAATCCAGAATCCTGACTGACTTGCAATTTCACAAGACCAGCAGCTGGTATAAACTGGCACAGCTCCAATACAGTCAAATGGGCTTTATGAGATGGAAGTGCATTCCTTACTGAAGTGGCCAACTCAAATCAAAAATAGGGATTTGAAAAGAATTTCCACTGAATTGCAATTGCTTTCTTTCATACATAGTGCAACGGTTACTACAAAGTAGTAACTATTCTCTTCGAAGAGAAATAGTTTTCACTTGAGCTTTTAAATTCTGCAAAAGGAACAAATTCACCCATGTTTGCCAATAGGCAGGTAATTAGGACACAAAGTGAAATCTTTACTGAATTACTGGCCTCACTGAAGTCAATGATAACAATTCCTTGGTTTTGTAAGAATTTCACCACATTAGATTTCCCTTAGGAAGACTACACAGTATGTGGTAGAGCCCTGTTTCATTATGTTTGAAAATAGTGACAATAATATAAAAATATATTGGGCATCCCAATACACAACTGTTAGTGACATATATCCTGTAAGCTGCAACCATACTTCAAAGCATTTGTCCTAAAGCTCAGAACCAAACCAAGCATGTTTGGCCTAACCAACCCCACTGTCTTCCATAATGAAATGGCTGTATTTGCGGGCAAGGGGAGGGCAAGCATTGTACCTTAACATTAGCAAGGCATTCAATGCAGTTCCCCATAGCATCCTTGCAGAGAAACTGGGGAGGTATGCACTGGATGGGTGAACCACAAAGTCAGTGAGAAGCTGGATGGGCCTTTTGGCCCGAAGACTAGTGGTCAATGGTTCAAAATCTAACTGCAGCCAGCTACAAGTGGTGCCCATCTTCAGTCAGCTTTGGGGCTGATCCTGTCTAATGCCTCAAGCGTTTAACTTCGATGACCCACATGATGGGACAGAACGAGCCCTCCTGAAGTCCACGGAGAAGCATCCAGCTGGGGCAAGTGGTTGACACAGTGGAGGACCAGGCAGCCATTCGAGAAGATCTCAGCAAACTGGCAGAGTGGGCTGACAGAAACCTCATGAAGTTTAACAAGAAGTGCAGAGTCCTGTACCTGGGATGGGTCAACTCTATGGGCTGAATTAGCAAGATCACAGCCAGCAGGGCCAGGGGTGTGACTGTTCCCCTCTGCTCGGCACTCACAAAGCCACATCTGAAATAACATGGCTCTGGTTTTGGGCCCCCACTACACAGAGGAAGATCAACAGACTGGAGTCTGTTCAAATTATATACGTACAGCATTGATAGCTTAAATTTCCATGAGCAATCTAGACTCATTTTATAGTTTATAGAGAGAAAAAGGCATTCCTCAGCTATAATTCATCTCACCCTAAGGTAAACATTTAAGGCGAATCATGATCTAGGCATACCTGTTCCTCTCCAATGACTTCAAAAGGATTTCACACAAATTGCTACAAATTGATACCAATAGCCACATCTGACACATATCTAACACTGTCAGAGTAACCCCCCAAGGTGTCTTGCATTATACCTGAAAAAAGAGAGATCATTTACAGAGTAAATATCAGCATAAAGTCTGAGCTCCACTTTTTATCCAATTTTGAACAAAATTAAACACACCAACCACAGAACTGAGCTCAAAACTTTTGCTTGGGAAAAGAGGCAAAAATTAAGCTCAAATACAACTGTACTTTCCTCCTCGAGATGAAAAAATGTAAGATTAAAATTCCAGGTATAAAGAGAAAACTGAGAAGTACTAATATGGCAATATTAGAGGAATTATTTTTGTAACATTAAACACACAGATAAAATGATTTGTACAAACTCTTACCAGAGCAGTAGAGAACTCTGATAAGCGTTCTCGAAAAATCTTATCTGCATGTCTGTGGATCTCTAAGACAGTAACTGGGGGGTTTCTGTATCTCATCTATTTATAGGGTCTTTAAGCTCATTAAAAGATTTTTAAAAAAAGACACACAATTTAGTACATGTAATCTCTTTGCCATTTCTGCAAATACCACATTATTTGTAGATTTGTAAGTGTAAGGACACAGATGTAAATCCACTCTCTAGCCATTGCATTACGCCCAGCAATGCCTGTACTGTGCTCTAGTCTAAGGAATTGTTGCCTGTTCCTAAAAAACACAGCCAACAGATTGACACAGGCAAAATATGTTACCACCTGCCCACAGGACCAGAAGCTGCCAAAGCTTCCAGAATTCCTCTAATACTCTCACTGCACCCATGGAAACACATTAGAGTGAAAGTGTGAGGTTATCAGGATCACCTGAAGCATCAAACATAAATATCACACTGACTGAACTGCACTGCTGGAAACGTACCTTGGGGCACTGCTGCGTAATTTGAAGTTGGCATCAGGTTGCATGTCTTGAGAACAGTGATGGACTGATTAAAACCTTGACCAAAATTAGGTCATAAACTGTGCTCAACATCTCGAACAACTTAGACTGTGGGACACTAATGTCTAAACTGCCTAAAGGACCAAAGACGGCTTCTCATCTCCCGCGGTTCCCACTCTGACATATCCATATCAAAACAAGACCATTGTACCATCTCTCCCCCAGTGCCCTGGTTCCCACAAAGAAGAAACTCTGACATGGGGAAGCTGTAGTGTGCTGCAGCTGAGACAAGTAGGACACCAAGAGCACAGGGCTTGTCCCAGGTACCCCATGAAGCACTCAAAACACAGAGACTGGAAAGTGCGTAGAGGCCAGAGCCTTCTCATGAGAACAAATCGCTCTGCCCTACCCCAGGAACCAATGGTCATCAGGATAATGCTACAGTTCTCAGCTACAAGAAATTCACATCTCAAATGTCTGGCATCATACCTGGACCACTTTTGTAAAACCTACATTTTGCTTGAATTTTGCCGCCTCTTGCTAGATCTAGTAAAAAGATTACAAGTTCAGAAGTATATCCATCTTTTTCCCACCACACTGAGAGAGGTGTTTCCTCTCCATACAGACTTTGGTTTCTCTCACATCCTCAGGCCAAGCTACAACTACACAACTGGAATATGTTAAGTCACTTGAATTGCGTTCAGGGTTGGCAGGAAGTTAACCTGCTTAGGGGAAAGAGCACTTTTTTGCATGGCAATGCTCCTAGCATCAGAGATAATTTATATTTTATTAGATTACTTGGTGTTATTTCAGAGAATATAATTGTGTTTCTATCGTTGCAGCACACACATTCATATCCCAGCCATGCCTAAATTGCTAAGCTATGATAATGCTGGCAGTGGAACTGCAGTAGCACCAAGTATGCTGCAAGTTTGTTTAATAGCTGTCCTCCTCTGGAGAAACTGGTAGTACTGGAAGTCTAACTTCCATTTGCCTAATAACAACTATGACAGCCTAACAGATGTAAGATATGCTGAGCATAACTGACGAGTAAGATCTCACCTCCTTGTAAGATCTTTCAGGAGCTTACCTCGCTGTAAGATCTTTCAGAATGCTTTGTCTTTTGAGATCATTCAAAAGGAGCAAACAAAATGAAGATCACACCAATGCGTTTCCACACGATTCTGTAAGTCAGCTTCAAAAACTTCAAAAATTACTGAAAGAGGGTTTAACAAATTCAGCATGGAAACTTTGCCATTTCCCCATGAGGAGAAAAATTGTAAGGATGTCATGATATGTGATTATTAATATTGTATTTAATACTACATTTTGATAACAAAATTTAAATAGATTTTCTAATAAAATGGAAATAGAAAAAGCCTGTATCTCAAAGGGAAATCTAGCCCAAGATATCCTTGTGAGTACTACTGTCACAAGTTCTGCCATTTCTTTTTAGCTCATGAACAAACCCTCAGGTGAGAGGAGTATATTTTCACCTTAGCTGATTGCTACTGTTTGTCCAAATCACAAGCATACCATCAATCAGAAAAGAATATAATTTAATGCCTAGAGGTAGTAAAAACCAATTTAATGGAAGACATTTTTCTCTTCCTTGTGAAACGTCTGTAATAAATTACTCATTTTCCAGGCAGAACTATTCAGGAATGACAACGTATCACCAGGCTGGCTTAAATACGAGAAAACTGTTCACACTGTGGAACAGTAAATACCTGTTTGGGGATATTACATAGAAGGAAGGTAAAGAAGATTCTCCAGCTAGTAATGAATTTGCAGAATTTGCTGTCAGGAAAGAAAAAATTCAGTATCCAAATTTCATCCAAGGAAAGAGCATGTAGAACCTCTGAGACACAAGGGATACTGCCACCATCTATGGTCATTTAAAGCAATCGTGATTACATCACAAGTACACCTTGTCCAAATTTGCAAAACATATTTTGCACAGCTTTTGGTAACTGTGCAAAGCAACAAGCCTTAGAGCATAGACCCTTAGAGTCATGTGAAAAGGCAATTCCACATTTGTCTGAAACTCCATACACTAGTGAATTACCTGAAGCATGAAATGGAGAGCAACAAGAATATGTTAGTCGTGTAACCACAGATGGAGGCCTGACAAGTTCATCAGAACACTTGACACAAAGGTCCTTGCAGTAACTCTCATCTGCCACTGCAGAAGAAGCAAATATCAAAAATATTCCCCATTTTGAATAGGAACTCAATAACTGTCATGCAATAAGAACATATGAATGAGTTTTTTCCATCATATAAAACTGATCCTGAAACTTTATCTAGAGAGTAACATTAAAATAGGAACCTTGTCTGGCATCCCTCTAAGATCCAGACCCCCTGTTTAACAGGGGCCATACAGCCAAGATCATTTAGTTAGTTAGTTCTCTCTTTCATCCCAGCAAAACGCAACAAAACCATACAATCTTTGCAATATATGAATGCAAGGCATCAAGTTATTAACTGTTCGTCTTCCATGGCACTATTATGGGATGTTTTCAACAGAAAATATATTTGTCACTGGCTGTGCTTATGATACTTGCTAGCTAGTGGCCAGACACTGCAAAAGAGGTGGTCAGCTTGCATAAGGCCCCTTCCATACTCCTGAATAAGGTTCAGATATGGGAAACAAGCATGAGTCTTATCAAAATTCTGAAGTTTCACCTTCCCATACCTCAGATACAGAGCCAGTGAGAAAGTTAATGCAAACCACAGAGCTGAAAGACCCTGCAGTAGATTAAAGCTGATTTACCATTCTCTGACAAAAATCAGCTCAGGACACAGTAGCCTTTTACAATTACAATTCCACCTTAAGCTGTGCTTGGACATGAAGTTAGGGTTTTTCCCCCTCTAAGTGTAGGTAGATCATTATGAAAACTGTTAACTTTTCCAGGTGATGCCAGACCTTGTCCAGCTGGCTCAGTTTCACTTAACTGGAAGAAGTTCTTACCTGCCTCAAAGTGGTGTGAAGAAGCAAGGCAGTGCTGCAGTGCAGAGATGAAAGGTGGCAAAAAGTAATGCGTGCCACCTAACTCCCCCCGCTCACTTAAAATCCTTCTGTACCTAACAGCCATCTGCCAGCTGTGAAGAGAAATAAGGTACTACTACGATTAGTAATGCACAGTCTGATTAGTGCACTTGTACTAAATAAATAGAACATGCCACTTGAATACACAATTCAATGATGGAGGTAAATTTGATCAAGTAAGGAAAACAGTAAGATGCTGATATCACCATGTGTCCTGTCACTCTCCAGAAACGACTAAAAGCCAAAGCAGATGCTATGGGAAACTAATAAATTGATTTAGTGCACCAAGATTAAATAAATTGCAATGGCTGCAGTGTCATAGGAGAAGATGGAAAATAAGTAAGGAGAGGAATGGAAGTGATTTTTATAGTTAGCTTCATTTGCCTGATGTGTTTGCTGCACCTAAGTCACACTTCGAAACAGGACCACCATGCTATGCCTGAAGTTGGTGGTTTTCCCCAGAGTTTCACTTTTAAGCACATACTACAGCTACACCTCCAGCATTTCAGGTCAGAGCTGGGAATACGGTCTTGTCCTCAGCACAATGAACGAGGGCAATGTGCCAAATCTGGCCCAGACTTGAGCTCCAGTAAAAATTGCTAAACACAAAGTGCAGCTGTCTAAGGTCGTCCCAGGTGTTTTGTTCAAGTAAAGCACAGATGATCTTGAACTCTTAAGAATACTGAATGTAACATTCGTATCACAAACTAGTCGCAAAAACAGTGTTCCTACAATAAAAGCAAGTATGACTGAGCCATTTTTTTCAGAGGAAGATTAAAATCGTTTGATCAAACTGTACCTTTTGAATTAAGTAGGAGATGGGTGTCAACTAACTTTGAAATTTTGTACAAAATTTCATCAGAACAATGGGGTTTTACAAAATATGAATTATTGCCCACAAATAATTTTTAGAAACGACATCAAGGTTGTTCAATAGCACTTACAGCACTGGACATTTCTCTACAGCTTCTCTGAGCTACAAACTGAGAAATTCTTTTGAAGTTCATGTTGATGTAGGACTTCCAGAAGAATGGCTTGCTTTTAATATATTGAACCTGCTTAGGTAAGAATTAAAGTCAATTAATTTAAAAAAAAAAAAAAGTCAATATCATGGTCAGAAGAATTCTTCAATGGTTCCACAATGATCCCTAGCAAAACTTCAGATAAATTCCTCCTCAAAAATAACTGGAGAGGCAACATGTCCAAGATATGTAATGCCTGTTATAGGTTTGCATCTATAAAACCTCTCTTCCCAGCCATACAAAAACCCTTTCACATGTTATCTAGTAGTTTGCACGCTCCCGAATTAAAGACCCTCTTTTGGAATACCTTGTGTTGTCAGTGACATGGGCTTTAGTGCCACTCAGTGTTCAAATGACACAACTGCAGCGAGCTGCTGTACCAGAGCACCCAGTAGCGTGATAGGCAGTGGAACGGTACTTGAATTCGTAGAAAACAGCTGAATTTTAGAAGAGAGGATGATGTTGATCCTTCACTTGATCTCATCTTCAGCCTCAATAATTCTGTTTTGGAAAAGCATAAAAGTCACAGTGGGGTTTTCAGAGGAACTGGGCATTCCGCATAAAATGATACGTGAACTGGTAAACTGTCACAGCCGTAAGAAGTAAAGAAATCACCAGCAGAGAGGAAGGGACAGCGGAAGAAGTTTGCAGGGCACAGGAGACGAGACAAAGTCAGAGGGAGCAAGAAGAGACGTTCAGCAAGTACATGCAAGTGAGAGAAGGACAAAGTAACACAAAGGGAACGGGACAAGGAAACAGGCACAAGCTGTTAGGAAAAGTCAGGTAGGTTATCACTGTCTTTTGGCTCATCTGTGGAAAAACTCATCTTCACTGAAATGCAAATCTTGAATTCAGAGACATTACAGCCTAAGGGATGAGAAGCAACCTATATACTATATTCCTTTATTCTCCCTCTTTCTCCTTCCTGATTCCCATTAATTATTTTTGTTATTTTGGGGAGGGGGGAGTGTGCTTTAATCTGAAAACCCCTCAGAGAATACACTTTTGAAACACCTTGCCAAAATAAGGGTTCTGCTATCAGCGTCCTTTGCAAGCAAAAGGCAAACAACCAACTTGCAGAGGGAAAAAAAAAAAGATAATACGTTATCAGTTCTATCGACAGTAATACCCACGAAGAGAAATACCTTACGAGAGCCTTCCATAATATGAATAGGAGGTACAGTCAAACCAAGCAAGATATCCTCCCAGGCCAATAAATGTCAGAAAATTAAAAAACATAAATTGAAACAAAAATTGAGTAGGAGATACTGCTTATTCTGAAAGAAAATATTATTTGCCCAACCAGAGTAAGATGAAGCTAAGAAATACACTGAGAATCAAGCAAGCCAAGAAGATCATCAAATACCAGAAACAGAGACCACATTTTGCAGGGGCATGCTAAGACTGTCCATAGTTGGACACTGCCGCTCCCTGTCCTGCCAGCCTCACCTGACCCACACAAACACTAATTCTGATGAGCACAGAAACACCAAAGGGCTGTATCATGAAAACTGTTATTTACAATACATCAAGGTATAATTATCACACACAATAACTAGCATGCGGCATTGCAATGAAGCCATTTCCTTCAGCAGATAAGCCCTCAAAAAATTACCAATCTCAGAAATACAGAAGAGCGCAGAGTCCCCCTCGGCTGGCCTGAGGACAACGCACGTCTACCAGAGGAGACGGGTTGCTGCAGTATGGCATCACAAAAGGGTGCTGAAGGAACACAAACTGTTTGGGGCTTGTATTCTCTCTTCTGCTTGAATTTATGTAAAATCCCTAATGAATAGAAGTTAATTAGCTACACTTAAGACTCATACACAACTACGGCCATAGGGAATAAACAGGTTCACCAGCTGCTGTATTACTCCAACTACACTGTAAATTGCTGCATGCTATTAACATGCTCTCCTGGCTTCAATAAAGAAAATCTTATTGAAATCAGTAGCACACATTTCCTATTTCAGTGAGACATTGCAAAATTAAAATGATATGTAGTAAAAACAATATGTGTGAGCCACCTGCTTACTGTATGATAGAATAGATTGGCATAGAATGACAGCTGCTGCACAGCCAACATTTCAGATACTGTACTACCTTGCCAACTGGACTTAAATTCACACATGATTTCCTTGACTAGCACTGAATGAATTTTTGCTGCTATAAATATGCATTGGCAATTGTGATGAATCATCCTGGATACTAAGGGTCACTGTTAATTCAAATACATCAAGAACTGTATCCAGTGCAAAAAGCCACCAGAGCACATACTGGTGAGTCAGGACAGTTTTGATGACCTACATGTAAAGAACATGCCTTGACCCACGATAAAGGGTTACCAATAATGAAGATAGCCCCTGCAGAGCTTGCTGGATACTCATAGCACAAAACGCTAGATGTTAAACCCAAAGAACTGATTAATTGTTGCATGTCTCCTCACACTAGCTTGCAGTCTGTGAGAGTTACCATGACCAAGACCTTACAGCCTTATTTAGGCACCTAGAGCCAGATTCAGATAGCCTAAACTCCACTAAGTTCTTACACCTATCCTAGGCCTATTCTACATCTGCATTTTGTTTTTAGCAGACTCGAGGCAGGCCACAGCTCTACCCCTTAGCTGGGCTTTCTGAATCCCTCTTCAGGTTCATGTGGTTCTCAGCACTGCTCAGTCACAGGGGTTTAGCGAAAGGCAGGCTATTTGATATTGCTTCTAATTCCCATGGATTTCAATTAGAGCCATGTGTCTGATTATGTTTGCAGATCTGTTTTTGCTGTTTTTATATTAAGAGGGGATGCCTAGAAACAGTAAACGTTTCTTTTAGTCTAACTTTCTATGCTAGCAGCTCATGTCTAAAGTCAGCGCTGACAGGAGCTCTAACAAGGAACCACTGCTTTAGATTTTCCTGATAATAAAATATTCTTTGCATATGTAATAATAAATAGTCTGGGTCTGCAATGGGAAATAATTTTATAAGGATAAATATGATTTACAGTTCTTCAACAAGCGACAATACTGTAGAGTTCACAGAAGGGCAGGTTTGGGGTAAAATCGGTAATCTAGTTTAACCAATTCAAATGCCAATACCCCATCTGCTAAGTCTCTTTATTTTATATCAGTCTGCCATTTTCTCTTAGTGGTAGCATCAATAAACATTGCTGGTAATCATCTGCTTGTGCTCTAATGTGGCATATTCATTTTCATTGAACAAAGCCAGGCTGAAGATCCCTGGAAAAAAAAATGTGACTTGTTTAGCTGTGATTCAGACCCATGTCTCTGATTTAAGAATGACTCAAAGTTGCGTCATCACCAAACCTGAACACAAATAGTTTTTATCATATACCCAGCTAAATGCTAATAGCAACTATGTTTTATTTATTCAGAAGAAATTTTCAATTACATGGGTTTTTTCTCATTTTGCCAAGTGCAGTGGAACATTTCAAAAAAGCCATCAATTTGAGGAGTTCACTAAAAACAATATTTGTATCTGATGACATGTAACAGGATTCCAGCTGGAAAATACCACTTAGATTTAAGAAAGGGTTTGTTTTGCTTTCTCTCCTTTCAGATAGATTTGGAATTCACAGACATGAAAGGCTGGATAACAAAGCCTAGATTGAGGCTTCCCTTAGCCAGTTTTTGCCATAAAATTCTGAAATACATCTAGCACATTCACAGTCTGCGGCCAGAGACGACCTAAAACACTATTACAAAGGCAGGTTTTGCTTCTCTGGCATTGTAAAACTACAGTTACAATAATTTAATCAGTCACAGCCATTCATAGTTAAAACAGGCCTGATAATCAGTGGAGGAGGCCACTTACTCTGAAAAACTAGGAGATGATAAGCTCTGGCTTGCACAGTAACTTTAAAGCCTCACAGTTTTTGAGTTCCCATCAGGCTTCTTGGGCTTCCGACAGGAGCAAGGCAACAAGAAACTTGCGTCCTTCAGCCTTAAGAGGCTTATCAGTTAGACAGGGAGGATCTGCAACTGTCCAGTTGTGAGATCAACCTGATACCCAGGTTACCAAAAAGGCGGAAGCTGGAATACCAGGCTGGCAAGGAACCCTCTGGGAATCCCCTAAGTTTCTTGACTTTTCTTGCTTCTTCAAACAAGCTATCTCCATTAAAAATGCCATTTTCAAAAATTCTGCATTCTCGGATGTGAAAATGTTCCATTACAGATTATTGTCAGGACAGGCGGCTTATCTCATGGGTCACCAGTCCCTGAACAGCCCCATGCTCCTGGAGGTCCTCTACACACAGAGGCAGAGGACACAGAGCTCAGCACCACTGAGGACCAGGGGCCCCAGGGCGGCTGGAACAGGCTGTGACCTGCCTGCTCACCGGCGGTGAACTAGGGTAGTTCTGCCCTTAGGACATACCCTGTAAAATGTAAGATCCCCATGCCTGTCAGCTAATATTGTACCCTGCCCTGGCATCGTAATGGAAACGGCTGTGCTTTCTGAAGGCATCATCTTTGACATGAGACGTAAAACCACACGTTTGTTGTTTCTATATTTGACATACTGATCTTGAGTTTGGGGAGGAAACAGTAGCTTCTGCTAACAGAGATCAGAAACGTCTTTTGGGAGGTGGAATGTAAAACCACGTCCTCAGAAAAGAAGTTTATCTTTTAGTGAAAACTCTGATGGTAACAGCACTGCTCTCCCAAGTGACTAGAACCCACTTTTCAAAGGAAAGACTGCAAAAGTACACATAGACTAAGTTTACAAATTATATTCTTGTACATTTGAATCATCTGTATAGTCACTGATGGGAAAAAAAAAAAAATGTATGACCTCAGCACAGAGCCGCTGTTAAGGTACCAAAATCACCTAAACAATCTCTTGCATTTATTCTTCAAATAACGTTACTTTCTGTAACACTCATACTACAAATGACGCTTGTATTTTAGACCGTAGCGCACACAAAAAGCAAAACAAATACCAGCCGCTGGAAAAAAGCAAAGGTACTTGAAATTTTGAAGTAAAAACGTCCAAGCGGTGTCGGGACTACGCGGCGCATTCTGCAGGCGCGGCCCGACACCGCACAACGCCCCGCCTCCCGCAGCACCACGGGGCAGGCTGGCCGCCGGGATGCGCATGCGCAGCGGCGCGCCCCCAGCCGGCGGGGCGGCAGCCGGAGCAGGGCGCGGCCGGCCAGCGCCGCCAGAGGGCGCCCCGCCGCCCGGGAGGCGGCTCGTGCCGGAGCCGGCGCAGCAGCAGCGGCGCATTGCCCCGCCCCCTCCCCGGCGAACCGAATGTATCGCTCGAGCCAAAAAAGAAATCTATATTAAGATACTGCTAATGTTCTAACAAAGTGACACAAACAAGTTGCACCGCTAACAACTCACCTTCTTCCTACTCTGGGTATTTATAGCAAGCTCTGGAATTTTACTGATGCACCACAGCCTATTAATTCTGCTGTCCGTGTGTACCCCCCCCCCTCAAAAAAAAAAAAAAAAAAAAGTAGGATAAACAAGGGACAAAGTGAAATCTTTAAAATGGAATTTCCTCCCCACAGTTTATTTAAATTAGGTCTTTAGGACTGAGCTTATCAAGCCAACCGGTAGGCATCCTGCACACGGCATAGCACCTAGCTCCGGCTCCCTGCGTGTGCTGAATCATGGCGACCCATCTTACAGGAGCCGGTGGTACGTTCACATATTACGGAGCAGGAACAAACCTTTCACTATGACAGTCTCTTAAACAGAAAGTTGTTGGTAAACAAAGTTAAAAACCAATTGACCAGTTATTAAATGACCTTAGAATAAAACATGCTGTTACTGTACTTGAGCTAGCGCAGCACAAGTAAATATCTCTAAAAGAAAAAGCAAAGTCTTCTATGACAGAAACCAATTTGATATGGAAATGGGTCAACAGTTGCTTAAGATGTAGCACAGTTTTGATTTGATCTGCTATATTTGGACTCTGTATGAGGCGCTTCCAGTAACATCGGTATTGCTTATACATGAGACTTTTGCATAATCACTGTATGAAGCATTAGAATTCTTCAAACCGAGAATGATTTTCAAAATGACTATACATATCTATGTTAATAATGTGGATTCAACAGTATTTGCTGAAGAAAAAGAACAACTGTTTTCTAAAACAATTAGGATTCATGATACATTGCTTGGCAGACTATTGTTCAAAAGCCCACATAGTCCTTCGCCAAGAGAAGCCCAAATGCATCCATGGGCACCAAGTTATGCATAACACTGAGCTCAGAATACGCACTGATCAAACAAGGAAAAATACAAAAATAATTGGACATACATTTATTTTACAAATGAAATTCTGTAATTGTAGCAAACTGGGTTTTATATTGTTGCTTTTCAGCCATGATCACAGTTTGAGTTGGTTTTGTCTTAAGAAAACAACCAGATTCCATGTTAAGATTTTTTTTTCAAGGATATTGTATAACCTTGTACTTCCACATACCTCAGCTGCTAGCTTTCCAGTCTACTTTGTTATTCCTATGCAGTCCCTAGTAATCCTTGTATCACCACAGAGATTAAGCTAATTTCGCTCCTGAAAACTGTAAAAGATCATTTCACCACACTTACCACCATGTTAGGGAACCTTCCCCAGCCAGCAGTGAATTCTCCTTCCTTTTACTTCCTTGGCCTCCGCTCACATACGCTAGCAATACAGTCGTATTGGTGGTTCTTTGCCCTTGTGTTCTGCTGTCTGACCTTGGGAAGAAGAACACACATATGTAATATTTTCCTTTAAGTATGTAATAACAACAAATATAAGCATTCACATCCTAAAAGCCAAGTGCAGGCATTAAAAATCAGTTGTTGACTCCTGCAGAGTGATCATACAAAGGAACGTGACCCTGGTCATGGATGAGGTCCTGGAAGCTCTCACAGCATAGAGCCATGATTAGCTGCTAGGCATGGGCAACCTTAAAAAAAAATTGTGGCGACCATTTTCAATTGACCTCTGCATGCTGTTTGACACTGAAAGAGGACACATTCAGATTATATTAGCATAGGTCATAACATTAGCATATTATCTCTGCAGAGACATAAAGGAGTTACTGTAGCCATAGTAAGCCAGAGGTTTGCTGAAATCTAGGGAAGTGGGAATGCTAGGTCTTCACACAGAAAACAAAGTGAGACAAAAAATGCACCAGGCTATTTGTGATTAATAATAATGATTCTAAAGACAGTCTATTTCTGATTAATAATAGTGACTGTAAAACCAACATGAATTATAATTACAGGGGTTACTAACCTTTACAGAGGCCACATGAATATCCATTGGATTCCACTGTCCGTCCTGTGTCTTATATACCAATAAAGGTGATATTCTGAGCACAAGTGTCTCTACAATACATATCTCTACAAGGGTACAGCCCATTCAGTTGAAGCATATTTTAACCTAATAATTCCTATAGCATATTGCAATTATTAGACTAACTGCTATTAGTGAAAACCAAACCACTCAATCCTATGTCTGGCTCTGTAACAGATGTCATACATAATGTTTAACAAGTAGTTCATGTCTCTTGACATCATTTTACCATTTGTAAAATAAGAATGCTTTGAGATCGTTGAATAGTAGACATTATAGAAGTAGAAAGCACTGACGATTATTTGTTGTATTATTATTATTTAACGTAACATATGGATGCAAAATTCTGGCTTGTTTGACCAGGAAGACAGCCCTATATGTTTAAAATTAAATTAGCAGAGAAAAAAATTAAGCAAACAGACTATCTCAAATAGGAAATGAAATAAACAGTATGGAGCTCTTTAAATACATAACAAGTAATCAGCGAAAGGGCTGTGAACGGAACCTGAGTGGGAAGCTTGTGACCAGTGAGGCTGATATTGCTGGAAGCCTGAATGAAAGTTAAAAGGCTCCATGACTAGGCCAGACTATACAGGCAATTAGAAGTGCTGAATGTTGCCAAGGCATCAGGCCAACAAGAATTACAACCCAACAAACTGAATGGAGGAGAGTGGGGGGAGAAAATAAAGAAAAAGGAAAAAAAAGGAAAGGCTTTAATTAAATATTTGAGCTCTCACAAGGGATGGGGAAAATGCCAGGTAACTGGAAGATGGTTAACTAAACGGAGGGGCTCTGTTCGCTCATTAATGCGTGGGGGAATTTACAAGTGTAACTTCTACTACCATTAACTGGAGCTACAGTAAATGAGTGATGCCCGCGTATACTGGTGGGGAAAGGCTCCTGTTACCTAGACTGGTCTCACCTGGTAAGGGTTTATTGAAGAGTCATGGGGTGATTTTTGGATCTGAATGAAAAAGGTCACCAAGATGGAACTTCTTGAAATAAAAGTTTGTACTACTTTAAATGCAGGGTGATCCCAGAATAAAGCAATATTTTCGTAAGAACTTTTCTTAGCAGCATTTTTTCAGAATTGTGCAAACATTTACTTCTCTCTGCCCTGCACCTCAGAAATCCCGAAATAACCCTGTGGACACACGTCAAATTCAAAGTGGATAAAGTAACTTCATTTCTGCAGTTCCTTGTCAGAAGGGTCACCAGTTGGGATGATTTGATTGTGCCTGTGCCGAAATGAGACAGGGAAATGAAGCCAGCAGGTCACTCACCCGCAAAGAAACAGTAGGAAAGAGGAGAACAGAAGTACTTGTGAAAGGACCTAACATTGGCAACGGCAGGGGAAGAACTGCAAGTGTACTATGTCACTGGACCCAATTAGAAACTCTATAGATGTAATTACTTCAGATAAGCATATGTACATTTTTAGGCAGCTCCAAATCCCATGGTTTTCATGACATCTATCACATGTCAAATTTTAAATGCATGTTAGTTATAATACACCATTTTGCTATCCACTGTTTCTCCATTAGATCTGAAGTTTGCTTCAAAACAAAATTTTAAGCTGCATTGTTCCTATAGCACTATAATGAAGTCAGAAATTATTTCCAGAGTAAAAAGGGGTTTGTATTTTTTTCAGCCGCAATCAGCGAAATTTTGGAATATGTAAAATATGCTGTATTTTCAGAGCCCATGCATGCAAACCAGAAATAATAGCTTTAGTAACTCTTTCAGGTACATAAAATGGAGAAGTAAGGGCCAGGAAGCTTATGTCAGAGTCCCATGTTGGTTATTTTACCAGTATTTCTAACGGAAAAGGAGAAACCATCAGAGTTTCAGAGCATGGCATTAAAAAAAAGGGCAGAATTCAGCATCTCTTCTCCACATGACTATTTATCATGGGATGGTTTAGAACAAGGAATCTATAAAAAAAAAAAAGGCTCATGAAGAAAAAGGCTATAAGGCTATAAGCCTTCACAGTCTTGAGGCCACACAAAATCTTTTTAAAACCCAAACTGCCCTCAGATGTTCAAGAACTTCGTCTCTCAAGTGAAACGTGTCTATACAAGCACATTTGAAAAGACTTTGTATTCTCGACTTTTACTAATGCTTTACCAGAAAGGTAGTCAGGTAGCCACCTCAATAAGCCCAATGTTTTTGAAACTTACAGACCAATTTGGACTTGTATTATTCCTGTAATGAAATAAGAGTCCAATATACCTTAAAGAGTAAAGGAGAGCATTAGCACAATAAATTAAAATTATGACTACAACTAACAGTAATTGAGAGAGATATCTATTAAAGTATTTACTGTTCTTGAAGACACGAATCATTTCATATCATCATCACAGGATTACCTTATAAAAGGTAGCTGCCAAGAACGATTCACTTTCTTCTCTTGCCTACCCTCATGAAAACATGGACATCTGTAAAGGACAGAACAGATCCACATCTACAATTGCTATGAAAGAGAGTTTATTTCAAAAGTACATCCTTTATGGCCGTAACAGAATCAAATATTAGACAATCAATTCAGCCATTATTTTTATATAGAACTTAAATGCTGACACAAAAGCCAAAGTCAACATTACTAGCCAGATCTGTTAAATTTCTCAAGATTAAGATGGGAAAAAATGGAGAATTTTCACATTAAGGTGGTGGGCTATATTGTAGCTTAATTTATAATTTCCAGGCGTATAAGGCAAGCATAGACAGACCATATGTCTTTTCTTGGCCTTTAAATGCTCCTATTTTCCACTAGACTTGCCTTTTTCTCCATCTATTGGCAGCCATATCATTTGCTATTCAGGTGATTGGCTGTAATGAGCCAACTCCTGTTTCCGTATGAATAATCACTTTTTTCCCCAATTACTTAAGCTGCCAGCAAGTCACTGGTGTCATGTTCTTTGATGCAAATCTGACTGTCAATAGAGAACAGGACTACATAAAGAGAGAATTTATGATGATACCCTTAGCTTAATATTTTTCATAAATGCTATTCAGTTTATCTTCCAGGGAATATGGGGAAGGCAGCAATGGTCCACAGTAAGAAGTAAGAATATCTTTAATTGGCTTTGTGTTCCACATGCCCTTGTAATCAGCCTTCCCATATGGTAGTCTGAAATAAATTTATCAATCTCCATTTATGTATCTATGTCACTTTAAAAGGTCCATTTTAGTCAATATCAAAATCTATAAAAATGTCACATTTAATTTTAAAATTTTATTTAAAAAGTTAGAATACTGAATACATAGTTTGATATTTACAATTTTTGGAAATAAGCAGACACACAGAAAAGCATGGGGAGGGGGAAAGCTTCTGAGGCCAATGAGCACTAGTTATTAACAATACAAGAACTAAATATATCATTTTAATTCACTTTTTTGAAAGTTCATTTTTTATTAATCTTTCTTAAATGGGCTTGCATATTCTTCACTTAAAGGCAAACAGCTTACATTTTGCAAGCCAAGTGACCTTCTTCTTGAATCCACCATGATAAGTGTGATCACGGGGTAAGGGGCAGATTCCTTCCCGCTGTTGGCACTCCTGATTGCAAGCACCATGTTTGACAGTAAATAGCTACAGAACAAAACTATTTTCCACCAAAATATTGCTATATTAAAATTCTAATACAAAACAATAAAAGCAACGCTACCCAGTATTCAAGGCCTAGTTTATTAACTACCTACCTTCAGACCTGTATCATTTCAGGAAGCCTCCCCAGATCTCTGTCAAGTAGATTTTCCAAGTGTTGCCCATTTTTGCCAGGTGATTCCAATTAAACACCATTTTAAGCCTCTGAGTAATTTTTTGAACATCTGCTTCTGCAATATAGATACCAGCAGCCAGTCTAAAGAGAAAGATATTTTCAATGCATATTAAAAATGGCTATTGGTGCTACAAAACTCAGATTCAGTTCTGCATGTTCCCAGGTGCTCTCAATTGGGACTTTACCTATTAACTAATTAGCTGCTGTAGGAAGATCTTTTATAACAGCAGGTGTCCTAAACTACTGCTCTTTTGCTGAAAGAGTTTCGGGGGGGGGGGGGGGGGGTATTGAAAACAAAATAATAAATTATTGTTTATGTGAGATTGACAGCACTTTTCACAGAGCTGAGACAAAACAAGAAGCCAGCAAAGGGAAGACAGGTGAAAAGCAAAATTATTTCTTTAACAGTCTGCTAAGAATTTTATCATCTTTGATTGTGCTGATTTACAAAAAGGAAAGGTCCTTTTTCTAATCTCTGTAAGGGAAAAGGAAGAGGAAATAGCTGCTAAACTTGAAATTCATTAATGAAATGCATTTAATACCTAAATGAAACAAAACAGTAATGTTAAATGCAGTGTGCTTAATTAACTTGCAAAAATACAATTTTTTTTTAAGTTTAAAGTTGCTGTTTAATGACAACCTGTTTTTATTATTCCTACTGGGCTAAAATCTGTTTTTAGATGCACACATAAATCAGAGCAGCTCACAGGTTTCTCCGATTACTCAAGATCAGTACTGGATTTGACTCTGTACTAAGCAAGGTTTTCTCCCCACATGCTGAAATGGCACATAAGCAAAAATAAATTAATTAACTTTGATACAGGAGTTAACTAGAAATTGTACAAATAATTTTATACATTTTTTTCACCAATGCATTTTAGAAGGTGTTTTAAGACCATTGCCCGTTATAAAGTCTGTACGCAAGCAAAACCGGCTGCCACAAACTGTAGAGGAGCACTGCTGATCAGGTACCAGGTCAAAGGCGTTTAGACCCTGGAAGGAACAAACAGATGTCTGATTGGATTTCCAAAAGTTAAGGTACCTGCCTGCTCTCTAGTTGCCTAAATGCTTTCAAATCTCTTAATAAATACTAATACAAGGCACAGACTAGCTGGAGCCTACATTTGAAATCTGCTCTCAAACTTCATTTGCAGATTGGCCAGATGGTAATTAGTGTGGAGGTGTTCTCCAGGCAGACTTGCTTTCAGGGCAGGGTTTTTTAAATTTTATTGGGGTTGGGGGAGGAGAAAAGGAAGTCTTTTTTTTTTTTTTTTCCCCCAGTTAAGATTAGTAACAGCTAGGAAAGGGTGAATAAAAGCTGAGCTACAACAGAATATTCTCTAGTTTGTTGTATTTAAGAAAGTGCTTGCAATTTAATCCAGAGAGACCAATAAACAGAAGACTAAAATAAAAAGGCAGAAGGCTGCAGTGTCAAAGTGCTGTTAAAGTACACGAGAAAAGCAATCCACTTGGGGTTCATTGTAACACTTCTAATAATGAGCTTCCCATATTTAGACACAAGAGATAGCAAATTCAAACCCCCTGGAAAGGATACAATGCAGTTATACAACAACATAGCAAACTGTATTTGTTTTGTTATTACTACCTATGCACCCTATGGTTTCTTTAGGGAAGATGATATGATATCTTTATACTGTGGTGTGTAAAATAGTCTGAAATATCTCTTTGACACCACTAACGTACCAAAATCCTTCCCAAATAGTGAAAGACCTCCAACTTGATGCTAAGCTTGATCTTAAGCATCACTAAAAAAATAATGTTTTGTTACTGCATTTCTCTCTGAGAGGTTTTCAAAATCCTTCCAGTCAGTACATGAGATAGGATACATATTGTCGGGGATAAGTTGTTAAAGTGAATTTGAAATGTGCTTCTCAAAATATCGTTTACACATTTACCAGATGGTAAAATAAACATGTAAATTGTTATCGAGTATACACCAACTTTATACTACAATTTTACCCACTGTAGAAATGGTGTAAAAATGTTGAATATAGTGTTACTTGTTCATTTAATAGTTTATTAACATTTTAAATACATTTGGAGAAGGGGTTTACTTTCAAAGAAAAAAATTACTTACAAAAGCATAATTTTAAGCCATTGATCAGGCCAAATTAACCTACTTGCTTCTACGTTTATCATTTACCTTATCAATAATATGATTAGCATAATTATAGTTGGTTTCTAAGTATTTGCCTATGCATAGATGTTACGCATGTTTAATGGAATGGGTTTTAAAAGATAAATTTAAGTTGAATGAAGTGCTAAAAAAGTAATTTTAAGAAGTATGGTTACCAACATCTTAGTTAAAGTAGCTGCTATTAGACCAACAGATCACTTTGCCACTGGAATTTACTTTTCCATGAGCCACCATACACGTTCAGAAATATGAAGACATGTATACTTTATGTATGACGCAATAGAAGGCGTGTGCTAACAAACCCCTGTACCCAAAGAAGAGCCTAATGCATGCACTATTTAGTAATATGCAGGAATTAAAATCTTCCAGCTCAAAGAGTAACCCTTGTCCTTCTCTAAAATAAAAGGTCCCATACACGTAATCACTTGTTAATGATCCTGGTAGAAGACAACAGATGAAGGATTTTGATGGAAGACTGTTGCTTGTTCTACCTATGATCGGTCTCTCCTTTTGCAGTTCTGTTTCTGCCAACGCAGCACATCATTTACACTGTGCTATAGGATTTTCTTTCCCACCTTTCAGACTATGCCAGCTCCTTTTTTTAAAAAAGAACTTCATTATTTTGCTGTCTTAGATTTAGGAACTTTCCTCATCCGTGAAGACATCTATTCACTCAGCATATTTTATTTTTAGTCTTATGCACCCAGCAGACTCTGAACTAATTACTGCTTAGAAATGAGCATATCAACTAGTCTTCAAAATATCCAAGGACTTTTTTGGTCAATCCACAATAGGGTCTTGGATTCTTACCTGAGTTTTGCCTGTATTATTTTTTGTCAGAGGCTTTTCACAGCATCTAAATTCAATCCCATGCCAGGCATTAAGTTCCTGTTTACTATTACATGGCGGCTTTACTATCATATGCCCTCGGCAGTAAGGTGTTATCACATAGACACAAGTAAGACATGGTTCTCAAAAGGAATAGCACAGAGTTAACTTAAGAAGTAAGTTAACTTTATTAGTGAATTCTGGAGGAGCTTGCATATCCAACAAATACCCTGCATTAGTAAGTGTCACAACATAAAAAACTCCTAACCAAAACTATCTTTAAAGAATGTCCCTCCTATACAGGGAGCTAGCACAAAAGTAATAGATAATAAGCTTTAACAAACCTGTCTGGTTTCTCTGACTCAGATTATGGAAGTTTGTGGTTTAAGATTCAGAAGTCCTGATGAAAAACAAAGTGCCAAAAGCTGCTCCACACTGGGTGCTTGATCAGGGCTCCAGCAGGGTCCTCTAGGAAAAGATGAAAAACAAACCAATTTGCATGTAAGCACTTTTAAAACACCACTTGGAATTTGCCGCTTTACCAACCTACCTTTTGGATTACACTCTGCAGCTGAAGTATTTTGCAAAAAGACACAGAAATATTTGATGATATTGAAGAGATTGCAATAATAAGGTTTTCATATGGGAATAAACAGTTACATAACTTAATTATATACCCCCGAAATCTCTGGAAAAGCCTGGTTTAGAAATCATTAAGTTTGAACTTGTGTTTCTGCCTAAAGAAATAACCTAAGTGGGACAGGGGGAAGATTGACTGATGTAGGCAGACAGGAGGTGTCCAATAGCACACCTACAACTACCAGTATACCTCTACATATGAATCAAGAAAAATGCGGAGAAGCTTAGAAGTCTGACTACCAAAATCCCTAGTGCATTCAAGTCATGTGTTGGCTTTGGTGTACAAACATGTACTGTAGACTAAAACACTAAACACCAGAGGGAACTGATGAAGAAAGCATTGTCTTCAGAGCCTGAGCCACGGAGCACCAAACACCTCTGCCTACTAACTTCAAAGCAGAGCCTGAGCCAACGCTTCTGTAAAGGCAGGGTGAGCATTGGAAACTTGTAGCATATGCTGCTATTTACATAACTAATTGTAGCATGCACAGTCAAAAAACAGCCTCTAGCTTTAGCATATACGTGCAAAATAATTGATTTTATTATGTACAGAAAATTAGAAACTGTCAGAAACAAAGCCACTAGTAACAGCCGTGAGGAAGAATTTAGAAGATGCATCTCCTAGATTGCAGAGGCTAGTCTTCACACAGTTGTGTGGTTTACAGCTAGAATATAAATCTAGACAACATTCAATGACAGCTGATACCCTATCCAAGCTTGCAGTAAAACTGACATACACACACCATAGTCTGATGGTGGAGACGCTCAAGAAAAATCTTCCCAGCCTCAGACAAGCTGTGGTTTGTCACTGCAGACACTGTAATACAAGATGAAACTTTGCAAAGGATATTGCAAATATAATAATAATCTAATATTACACCAAAAAATGGAAGAAAAATGTAATGGCGTAGAATAAAAGCACTAGCTGAGTTGCTCCTAAATCTCTGATGAAAACTAGAAGGACACCAAGATGTGGAAAAATACAGATGTTGGGCTAAAGCTGCATTATACCGGCTACTTTTCTGTGAAAAACAAAACAAAACTAAAATGCATAAAACTCAAGATTTCTCAGGCAACACAGCGTGTTTGTGTAACCCAGAAAAAATGCATACTGGTTCTAGAATATTCTCCTATTATTCAGAAATAACATTATTTGAGACAACATTTAATCCTATAGATTAAATCTACATTGGCTAGGCATTACATACTTATTCTTGCAATTACAGAATAGATTAGAATTTGTTACAAGTTTGAATATTTTTATAAAATGAATTTTAAGCCGGTTATTTTAAGATACCCTCTGGCCAGGAGTCTTTTGGAAAATGGTGTTAAAATTGTTGGGGGGGGGGGGGGGGAAGAAAAATTAAAAGCTATAAAGAATCAAGCTTAGATCAGCAGAGGCCCCATAAATTATAATGCAACACCCATAAAACTAGGAGTTCACCTGTTACATGCTACTTAAGAAAAAAATCAGAAACAGACACCCTGGTTATGCAACTACAAATGCTAAAAATATTTACATTGTAGATTCTTATAAAATGTGTCAAGTTAAATGTTTTGTATGAGTTAAACCCTTTACAATCACAAGAAACTGTATGTAAATGTAAATTTAAGTTTGAGTACAAAAGAGAGCAGCCTTCCATGAATCTCATCCTCCTCACTAATCCCGACCAAGGCTTTCCTTGTTTAAGCATCCTCTGCAGAAGGAGTTAAAGGAGAGAGCATCTGTCTACACGCTCAAGCTTTAAACAGAACAAGCCACGGAGGAGCCAGTGAAGTGGCCCCCCCAGTAAGGAAAAGGATGGAGGAGCGCAAGGGAGAGGCTGGAGCTCATGGAAAGCTTTGGAGATCTACCAGGGGAAGGAGGCTACTTGGGGACTGGAGCTCTGCTGCTTCATCACCCAGGAATACAGCGATGCATGCGTTATCCTAAACAACTCTTGGAGGGCAGGTTTTGGGTTATAGGTGAGCACATCTCATACCTACCTGCCTACGAAAGGGATTACCGGATTCCTGCTGTCCTGCCCTTGCACCCACCAGCCTGGCAGCCTTTCCTGTGCAATAGCACCATCACCACTCAAGTGACTTCAGAGACCTGAACTGACAGCAAACCAACCCTCATGAAAAGGGTTGGGTACACAGAACTACACTTAAAATCTCCTAGATCCTTATCCTGAGACAGCTGTAGATATCAAAATAAAGTAAAAATTAAATATAATTACTGTTTAGTGCAGTGTGTATTTAGCACAGGCATTGCCCTTGTCCCTCTATAGATGGGAAATGTGACCACGGTGACAGAACTGCATTTTAATTACCAAGGGAAAAAACCCACCCCAAACCCCACAACAGATAACACTGCTAAAGCAAAACACTTGGGCCCTGATCCTGCAAAGACTTATGTGCACACGTATATGCTAAACTTTACATTGTCACAGGACAATTATTTGTGGTTTTTCTCCAGTTACAATGTATTTGAAAAATAAGCATATACTGCCAATGGACTACTGTGGGGTTTGGCCTTTTAGGTTACATCTGTCGAAATGGCATCCAGGGAAATATATTCCTGAAGCAATCTGACCTCCACATGTTGTTACAGTAATTTTTAAAGGCCCATTTTTCATTTCTGTTGTTACACTTCACATTAGTTTAGTTTACGTCTACTTATACAAATGAATCAGTTTGCGATTAAAAAAACCATTTTTTTAAATAATTTTCATTCATATCAATGATCAGAGAGAAGTTGTAAGTGAACAATATATAGAAACACAACAACTGGAACACTGAAATGTTTAAAAATACAATATGGAATGTTAACATCAGAGGGGTTTTATTGTATTTAACACAAAGGAAAAAAAGAGCTACACTAGATAAGACTGCAAAGAATGTGAAAAAGATTTGGGCATTACAAAATTTCAGACACATGTAAGAAGGACTGAAAATATCTGATTAATTTCCTTCCATTCAACTTCTGAACATTTCTTTTATATTAAAGGAACACAGTTGGCCTAAATATTGCCCCTAAAAAGGGACAAATTCTTGTATAACACACGCCAAGCAAACTGGTTTTGATTCAATTATGAAGCCAATTAAAGCATCAAAATCAACCTTGACAATAAGCAGAAATGAAGCTTCAATTATTCTTATAATCTAATCAGAGAGAAATAAAAATGTAAGTACAGTAAGGTATCAGTTTATGTTTTTATAATTATTTTAACACAGGAGAAACAAATATGTATACCAAATTAATACTTGGCCCTATTCATTCCATCAAACAGCACCTGCTTTGGATAGTATCTAAACCACAAGAGGAAACAATCCGATGATACAATCAGTGTTGAACCACTGAAGCCAATGAAATGACATAATTGTACACCAGTTGGGGATTTAATCCACGCTATTCTGACCCCAAGTCTGCAACAAATACCAGTCCTCAATGAATATCTGAAATAACTGCTCGATAATGCACCTAAGAATAAAATTGTAGAAAGTGTGGAAATCATTTAGCACCGCAAGCACTGGAGATTTTTCAGTGAGATTTGCATCATTTCTAAACAGGGGCTACAAAACCACGCGGAGACTTTTGAAAAATGCCCCTACCCCTCATCACTTATGCACGGTGGTTTCCATAGGAAACTCAGGAACTGTCAATAGAACGCAAAACCTTTTACCTCCTATTCAATACCCTGCATCTAATTCAAGTGAAATGCTCCCTTCTCCTAATGCAAGAGTAAACTGAGCTACCAGAAGAGAGCTTACACCAAGTAATACCTATGCACAAAACCATCGTGCTTTAGAAGTATAGCGGTAAGGCGGTGGCAATGTGGGGAGGGGGGAAATGCTTTAAGGGTTTGCTGAAAAGGGATGTAGCGTGGGGAGCAGTTATTTCTCTGTGTTACTGCACCACAGACCTAATTTAGTAAAATGTAGGCACCGATCACAGAGCAACAGGCAAGACGGGAGGTGCTGCTGCCAGGCCCAATCGAGTGGGATTCCCAGACGATACGGGGTGAGCCCCGACTTTCCCCAGGGCCAGAGAGCCATCTTTCCTCAGCGTCTCCAGCAGGAGGTCTATGGAAGACGGACATGTTACACTCTAGTTGTAGTCGACTCCTGATAAATAACGCCTCCCCGTCAGCAAACATTTGCACAAAGGAAAATAAGCTGCAACCAGGGTGTTGATCAATCACCAAAAGCATTTGTTAGCTTACATTTACGATTTCAGTTTAATTCTCGGTGGGTGGGTGTCTCCGTCTAAACTAGGGCACCTGTCAGCAACCTAAAATTTCTCTCAACTCAAAATATTGGTGTTGCTCTCTCACCCTTCAGTCCCAGACCAGTATTATCTGCTTCTTGGATAAACAAAAGCAGTCAATGTGTAAGTAAATATAATTCAAGGAAAGAGCCTACTTACAAAAAGGAATTCCATAGCACAGCCCATAGAAATTAAGATGTGACTTTCACAAAGTCTAAATTATGTGTCAGTGCCGTCACTAAAAAAAAGAAAAAAAATACCCAAACAAGCCAAAAAATATATTACAAATGATTGAAGTGGGAGCTTGTACGATGTGCTTTGGTAACTCATCAATGCAGTGTTTCTACTATATTAAAAAAATCAAATTATTAAGTGTATTCTAAATCAGTCAGTCACTTCAAGGTACACGACTATCACAATTATTGAAAAAGGCCTTGATCCTGAAAACATTTATGTCTGTGAATTTTTAGACAAGTGAATAGTCTTTGTAGGACTGACCTCTTGCTTTACGTTGTTCACACATATGAACTTGCATGCACGATCAGAGACTAAGGCAGGAATACACATTTACAAGCTATCAACATTTTACCTAAAATGTCTCTTAAACCAGATTCAAAGTCATTACCAGCTGTTTCTTATTTAAAGCTTAAGAAATAAATGCTTCTTCATATCAATGTAATAGTATAGATAGTTTTACAGAGAAGTAACGTACCTGAAGTTTTCATCCATTCTGCCTTCAGTTTAAAAAAAAAAAAAAAATTAAAATTGACCTAAAAAGTCAACTTAAGACCAACAAGATCATTCATACTCGTATCAGCTCCTTAGTGTTAGAAACACTGCAACTATGAGAAATTGCAGTGATAGCATGAATAAAACATCAGAAATTTTATTGTGTAATATATTTTATAAGGCCAAAAGTTACATCTAATCAGCAATGGCAGCCTTGGATCTTTATGAATTAATGATTATTCTACATCTGTAAGAAGGAAAATATTACATATGCTCAAAATTAAGGAGAGTTTTATATATATATTTCAACGAATTTTTTTTTTTCAGATATACATATTTGAACAAACGGACAGCTTTCAAGTGATCACGCTCTGAAATAAGCAGTGCTTTTGTTTGTGCATTCCCAGATTAATATGCATTCTGATAAATGCATGAAGTGTTACCACTAAGCTGTGCGGCTCTCTAGACCTACCACAAATATATTACATCTATTTAGCTGGAAAGAATGGGGTACTGAACGCAAACAGTCTGCTGCCTTCCGTCTACTTATCACTCCGCTATTTCAATTTTTTTTCTTTGACTTTGCCCCCGTATCTTAGCAAGTGACACATTCCCCACTGGAGACCACATTCATGACAAGTTTTAATATTTAAAATAAAAACTTGTGTCCATTCTGCACAGAAATGGTACCTGGAAAGCATACTTCATGCAAAATCCTTTTTTCTGCTTTTCCCAATACACACACATTCTTTTTTTGTATCACAGCTATTTTAAAATTGTCCTATGTAATTTAAATAAGATTTCCAAAACCAGTAACCTTTTACAGGGATAAATCAGAGCTTTTCCAGTTGACAAAGTAATTTGCAAGGGACATACAAAGCACCTGAAAACACAGACTGCGAAGACAACCATTTTAACTATAGCAACAGCACTCACTGCATAATGTTATAAGGAAAATTATGCAATTAGGTCTCTTATCAGACTTATGAAAATTCAGATTTATGCCAGTTGGGGGGGGGGGGGGGGGGAATCATTGTTCACCACATCTCCCTTGAGCACTACCTAGGGGAGGGGAGTGATGACCAGACAGCGAAAATTAAGAAGAACGTGTCCCACCTTACGCCTATTCTGCCAATCTGTCGCGGTTGTTCTTCTAGCTCCATAGGTTTACATGATTTTTTTTTTTCTAATTTTTTTTTTTTTGCAGACAAGTAATACAAGACAGATTCTTGCCTTCTTAGGATCTTGCAATCTAGTTTAGACATAGCACGTCAAGTGGTGATGAAAGAAGGTTAGGGTGGGTTTGAAAAGATGAGGATTCCAACAGTAAACGATGCAGAGACATCAGTTTGGTAATGTACACATGTTTTGCATGATTCATTGGACCAAAATGGCCAAAGGAACTTAAAAAGCTGTCAAAGGCATCTTTACCTCTGACCTACCTAGTCATCCATCTGCTTCCTCATACTGTCAATCAAAACCCTCCCATCCTTATCACTATTCTATTACACACATTTTCCACAACCATTTCTCCTCCAGCTCTTGAAAAATATCTTAGCAAACATTTCAATCAGTCATTAAAAACCTTGTTAAAATATGCAATGTGTCATCAAATATGCATAGCGTACTCGTGCAAAATCTGCAGAGCGTAAATCACTGTATTACATTTGATACAGTATTAATGTGAAACATCGTAGAAAGTATTACCAATAAGAACTTTGAATTACTTTCTACGGATCATCTCCTTCGGAGCTTGATTTTTTGTTATATCAAATAAAGCAAAGAAAGGGCAATTGAATAGATTATTTTGCACAATGATTAAATTAAAAGCCCGTTCAGCATGCCTAGAATAACAGTACAAATTATACTGCATGTAAAATTCATGCTGGTCTAACAAATTCATACACGGGGTTTTGC
The DNA here is from genome assembly GCF_035582795.1 of Mycteria americana. Lineage (NCBI taxonomy): Eukaryota > Metazoa > Chordata > Aves > Ciconiiformes > Ciconiidae > Mycteria > Mycteria americana. The sequence goes on from NC_134373.1 coordinate 25,076,075, forward strand.
TTCGCCTAAACTGAGCGCGCCGCAAGTATATTATCGTTAACATACACCGGGTCAAAACCTGCATGTTCGATCCTGGGTGAAAGCAAACATTTTAATGTGTCAGTAAACATGTGGTTAGCAGATACACAGGTGCACCTCTAATAATAATAATAATAATCTAAAAAACTATAATAGTAATAAAGTGACCTACCGACAGGAAATAGCCTTTTTTACTTCTGCAGCCCTCATCTCTTCCAATCTCTCGCAGAAATAGTTATGGAATTATCCTGTCGAAATAGTTATGGAATAACATTAACCACTCACGCACAGGAAAGGATTTTGTTCAGACCTGTCACACGTTACGTATCGATTCCAGACCCGCTGGGTAACCCCCACTAAACAAAACCTCGCAAAATCTTTTTCGACAGCCGGTCTGCCCGAGGTGACCGCCCGGCGGGTGTGCCGGCAGGAACCCCAGCACCCCGCCGCTGCAGCGGGGAGGCGGGCGGCAGCGGGCTCCCTCGGCGCTGCCTGCCGGGCTCCCCGCCCGGGAACGCCGCTGCGTCTCGGTCCGGGGGCTTTGCCCTCTCGGGGGCGACGCAGCGGGACAGGCAGCGGCAGGAGGGGCGGGAAGGGCGGCTTTGGCTGGCCGAAAGCGCTTGATTTTTTAGAGCCTTGCTCCCCCGGGCCCGGGAAGCCCCGGGGAGGGCGCCGGGACAGCCCCTCGCCGCGCCGCTGAGGGGGCAGCCGCGGCCCCGCGGGATTCGGAGAGGTGCGGGCGATGCGCGGGGGGACGCGGGCGGCGCCGCGGCCTCCGCCGCTCGGTGCGAGGCGGTCGGCGACGGGCGCGCACCCCCCGCCGCCCCGGCTGCCCGCGCTTCCCGAGGGGCCCTCTCCCGCCTGACGGCCCGGGCCACCCGCGCCTCCCGGGGGCAGTGCCCCCACGGCCCCGCGCCGGGCGGGGGGTCCCGCCGCACAAGGGCCGAGGACGCCCCGCGGCCGCGCAGCCCCCACCGCCGCCCCGGGGGCAGCACCGTGAGCCCGACGGCAGCCGCGGGGCGGGCGCCGCTTCCTGCTGCCCTCCGAGGCCGCCACCACAGGCCCGCGGCCCGCGCTCCCTTCCGCGCAGGCGTTGGGGCGCAGGGGCCCTGCTCAGGTAGAGCCCCGCACCTTGCGGGGGGAGAGGGGAGGGCTAATGCAGTTGGGCTGCTCGGGGCCCCCCGTCAGTACCGCGACAGGACAAAATCCCCGTGGCGGCTCCGCACCCGCGCTCACCCCGCCGAGGAACCAAGACTAAAACTGGCCTTTTAGCCCAAGCACCTGCGCACCCCGCCCCACGCAGGTGCCGGGGGACGGCGCCTCTCCTGCAGCCGACAGATGGGTATTTTTAAAGGGGGGCAGCACCACGGGAAGGTCGGCAGCGGGAGAGGTGCTGCTGCGGGAGCGGGGGCTCCTCTGCCGCTTCTCCGCGCAGCCGGGAAGGCTGCTCCTCCGAAGGGGCACCCGCCCCGGGGGGCCCGGCCGGGCGCCTTGCTGAAAACCGCGGGGGCTTCGCGGGCGCAGCCCCCGGCCCAGGGATGCGAGGCGAGGCCAGGCTGCGGGCGGGCGGGCAGCGCTGCGCCCCTCGCCTCTGCTCCGCCAGCAAAGGCGGCCCCCCCCGCCGCCAGGCACCTCTCCCGCCTGCGAAGCTCTGTCAGGGCTTTAAAGCGTCAAAGAGAGGGATAATTATAACCCTCTCAAACCCGAGGGGGTTTCAGCGCCCTCGTTCTCCGACTGCAAACCTCCACGCTTGGCCACCCGGCGTACGCGCTCCCCCCTACGCTCACCCCCAAAAGACAATCGCTGGGCAGGGAGGGGAGCGGCGGGACTGCCGCCCCGAGAGCATGGCCCGGCAGCGGGCAGCGAGAGGGGCCAGCTCCCGCCGGCCTCTGCCCCTGGGCCTGGCCTCGTTCGTACCTGCAAAACGGCGAAGTGCTTTCCGACACGACGTGAACGTTTTGCCAGGTTTATTGTACTTGTTATACACAGACGATACAAACGGGCAAAAACCGAAACATTTCTCAATGGAGCATGTACTGGTATAAATTATTCAGTTCCACAGACGTAACAGAACAAATATAAAAATCACAACATTCGATTTACAGAAGAGTCAAAAATATACACACGTTTATGACCCTGAATTTCTATTAGGAAATTTCCCCGTCGAGTGTAATCTAGACTGAATATTTAGCCTGATGCATATTTCAGTTTGTTTTTTTCCATATAAAAATGCGTTAATTGTATAGATTTGCTACGCAAAATTCGAAGACTTACTATTCTGCTTCGCCGGGGGGGGACACCTGGAGGGATATTAGTTCTCTTTCATTAGTATAATAAGAGGTTCACAGGAAAGATCGCTCTTACTTTCGATGTGCATTTTATTCCCCAGGAAGTCAGATCTCGGTTAGCTACTTTATGAAAAAGTCAATTCCAAAACTAAATGCAGTAAAATATACAACTCACAATTCATCTTCACTGGACTACACTATGGTTACCAACAATTCAGTCGTCTATATCTTTTTTTTTTTTAGATTATTCATTACAAAGATTTACAGCAATATAAAGAAAGAGGGGAAAACTGCAAAGAAATTTGAAAAGAGTTTGTCAGCATATTTGGCACCTGCAGGGACCAGTAATGGATTTGGCACTTGGGGGCGGGGGGGGGGGGGGGGGGGGAGGAATACCACAAAAATAATAATATTGCTGATGTCGAGCTACTCCTTTTAAAGAAAAATACAGAGGCAGATAATTTTGCCTTTGGAAGGCGTCATGCTACTTTAATCGACTTTCCTACGAGACGTATTTCTGTTCTTTTGAAGGGAAAGCTCAGCTATTCCTTAGCTGTGTTAGCCCAGGGCACAGCGTAATTATTTCATGCGAGGAATTGCAGAGAAAGTGAGAAACCCATTACTCGCTGCTACAGCTATGGACCACTCGGTATTTCCAGAGGCATTTAGACAGAGTGTTTACCTGGGGAGGGGCAAGGGGAAGAGGGAGCAAAAGGGGAGCGTAAAGAAATTTAAACAGGATCTAAGTGTTGTGACTTAACAATGAAAACAAAAAAAAAATCCAAACAAAGAAGAAAGAAACAAAACCAAAGAGAAGTAATCGGTTACAATAAATTAAATACTATGTACAGGCATTTCACAGGCTCTTTTTCCCCACTATTACTGTTATCCCCTAGTATCCATCCGTGGTAAAAGGAAGGAAGCGCTGTACGGTTTGAGAGAGTCTAAGCATCCTACTGATCAGTGGGTTTCGGAGCGGCGGTGCCCCCCGCGCCCCCGGGGCTCCGCCGGGCCGGGCCGGGCCGGGCCGGGCGGGGAGCGGGGCGGGGGGGCGGCGGCAGCGGCGGCTCTGCCTGCCTGCCTGCCTGCCTCCCTGCCTGCTGGGCCGGGGCCGGGGGTACGGATGGGGCAGCTAGGGGCGGGGGTCAGTGCGCGAACGCGGAGGAGTTATTGTGCAAAAGGACGGCGGGGCCGGGCGGGCCGCGCCTAGCTGTGCGAGTAGAAGCCGTAGTAGCCGATGTCCTTGGCGCAGGTCTTTTCGCAGTCCCGCTGGGTGAGCACCTCGCTCTTGAGGGGCGAGGAGCTCTCGGACACCGGGGTGTCCGAGGGCGAGATCCGCCTCCTTTTGGCCTGCTCGTAAATCCCAGAATCGGTGGAGTCGATGGACTTAATGGACGACGGCGTCTCGATCCAGCTGGAGTCGGACAAATCTTTGGGCTTGGAGTCCTCGGCGCCCGGCAAGGGGGACCGCTCGGGGGCCAGGCTCTCCGCCTCCTCCCCCAGGTAGGGGTTGCCGGCGGCCATGCGCGCCGCCGCCGCGCTGTTGGGCCAGCAGGAGAGCACGGAGCCCGACTTGCTGCAGTACTGCGGGGGGCTGCGGGCCCCCCAGCCCGAGGGGTCGGCGTAGTAGCCCAGCGGCCGCCCGGCGCAGCCGGCCGCCTGCAGCGGCAGCGCCTTGACGCCGGCGGCCGCGTAGGAAAGCAGCGTGGCCGCGTTGCCGGCGAAGTCGGTGGCCGTGTCGTAGGCGGAGGCGGCGAAGTCGAGGCGGTTGTTGGCGGGGGCGACGAACCAGCGCTGCGGCGAGGGGGCCCCCGGGTCCTCGGCTTGCTGTGGGGAGAGCAGCCCGTTGGTGTGGGGCACGCTGCGGTCGGCGCCGGGCCCCGGGCCGGCTCCTGCCCCGGGGTGGAAGCGGGACTTGGCGTAGTTACTCACGAACTGGTCCTGGAGGAAGGAGCCGGCCATGGCGTAGCGGGCCCCGGGCACGATCTGCGAGCGGGGCGAGTCGTTGGGGGAAGGCGTCAGCCGGTCCATGTCGCAGCCCGTGTAGATCCTGCCCAAGAGAAGGGGAGAGAGCTGGGTGTCCGCCGCAGCCCGGCGCCCTCCTCGGCGCGGCACCTGGCCGGCCGCAGCCCTCGGCGGAGGGACGGGACGGGACGGCGGCCGCCCCAGCGCGCTGCTGCCCTGCCCGGGGGCCTGCGCTCCCTCTCCGGGCTCGGCCTCCGGCGCCAGGAGCGCTGGGGGCCTCAGCGGGGGAGGGGGAGCATGGGGGGAGGCACGGAGAGCAAATCTTTCGGAGCCGGTTGGCCGCTCATTGACAGGACTGAGGTCTTTTGCTCCGGCCCGAGCCCGGCATCCCAACGGCTTGAAATCCCGCGCGGTGACACAGTGACCGGCCCCGCCATATGCGCAACAGGCAACCCGGTCATTTGCCGCGAACAGCATGAATGGCAGACTACAGAATTATATCGGCTGCTTAACACTTATTATTGGGAGTCACAGACGAACCATCAACATTTTACCGAGTTTAAATTAAGCTAATCTTTAAACACCTACTGTAGGAAATGTAAAACCAGACGCATCCAGCGTTCCCTGCGTGGCCTATATATAATTCTCCCATGCTGGGCTGCAATTTGCCATTATAAAAACTTTAATGGATGAATAACTACTATCTGTATTTAATTCAGGCTAAAACTGTGCTTTAATTAACCCTCCACGCCTCCTGGAATTTCTTATCCAAAATAAACTTGGCCCTTAAACAAATTCAACGTGCTAGACAACATTGAAGCTTCCCCCTCCCCCCGTCTCCTCTCAAGTGACGCCCTGTAAAGTTTTTTTCCTATTAACAAGGGAAAAGCACTTGCGGCTGGGGGCGAAGGCCACGCAGCCTTTCTGAAGGCCGCGCGTCTTCCTCGCAGAGCTCCCAGAGGAGCGGCCGGGCGCGGCCGCCGCCCTCTGTGCTCCAGGGACGGCCGGGCCCCTCCGACGGCGGCTCGGCTCCCCCGCCGCGACCCCCGCCCCTGGGGGAGAGCGGCCGCAGCACACACCGCTCCCCGAGGAGAGCCGGTGCTCGGCCCCGGGCCCCTCTCCCACTAGTGCAGGCCTCGGCGGCGTTTCCACCGTGGGACTGAAATCCCGCTGCTGAACCGCTGTCAGAGCTGAGGGAGGCTTGAGCAGGCGCTGAAGATAGGCGCGGGCTTAAGCGCTCCAAGGGAGGCCGCTCCCCGCCGCAGTTCGGAAGGAAAAGGAGGCTTCCCCTCTCAAAGCCGGAGCAGCCCCGTCCTGCAGACACGGAGCTTGCCGCCGGGCAGGTGAGCTCCAAAGCCGCCCGCCCCCCCGGGGCGTGCGGGCCGCCCCATGTCCGCCACCTCCCGCTGGGCCGGGGGATGCCGGGCGGGCCGCACACCGGGCTGGGGCAAGCCGCAGCCGTCGGCGCCTGCCGGGCCGGGATGTCCCCGTTCGGGTGCCGAGGGCCGGGGAAGACGGCGGGGGGAGTCGGGGGCTGGTGCCCCGCCGGAGCCGCGCTCGGAGCGGCAGCAGCCGCAGCTCCCGCGGGGGGCACGGCCGGCCGGGTCAGACGGCTGTGCCTGGGAACAGGCGGACCCGAGGCGGACGGGCAGAGGCAGCACGGGGACAAACTGCGATGAAAACTTGGGAGGCTTTAGCTCCACCCAGAAAGAAGAGGACAAAAAAGGAATCCAAATCCGGAGAATGAAACGAGACGAATAAATTTTCCCCCGGACAGCGGCTCTGCGGAGCCCGGGATTATTCAGACCCGGCGGCTTGCTCGGGTGCTTCTTTCGGAGCCCTTGCGCGCAGGCGAAACGGGGACTTGGAAAGGGGCGCAAAGATACGTGCCCGGAAAAAACAACGACAAAACGGCCGCAGGTGCCAAAGCGAGATGCGGGCTCCGGTGCGGGCAGCGCGGCCCCGGGCGCGGAGGTGGCCGCGGGCCGCGCAGGGCTGCGCGGGGCCCAGCCGCAGGGACAGCCCCTCCGCGCCCGCGGCCCCGCCGGGGGAGCTTGCGGGTGCCTCCCTCCCGGAGGGCTCTGGAAGAGCCCGACACGACACGTTTCGGCGTGAAATGAAGCCCGCCCGCCTCCTAGAGCTTCCCCCTTGGAGGGGTGTGCGCAGCCAGCAGAAGGGTAGTAAAAATCCGGTTACTTACGTGTCGTAATTGTCTCGGAAGCCTTTTGCGAAAGGGTTGTGGTCTATTTTCAGCTGTGTGATCTAGGGAAAGAAAGGATCAGAGTGCACGTTGTGAAAGCCTGAAAAATATACCCTGCTACAGCCAACACATTCTTAAAAGGATCAAGCTTTTCTCTAGTCGATCAAATTGCCTTTAAAACATGAAAAATAAAGCTTCGGCATGCTTATAGATATCAGGGTCTAATTTTAAGGTTTACTTTATTGTAAAAAGTGCGATAAAATTTAATATTTAACCCCGTGTTTTGAGACGTGTCAGTATTCCTACCGCATGGGTATGAATATATTTCAGGCCAGAAATTAGGCAAAACGTACCGCAGAACGGTAGCTAAGAGTTTACATTCGCATCGAGCAAAATAATTAAAGCAAGAATGCGGGCTGAACATATGTCACTTGGAACAGGGGGCACCCGTCTGTAGCGAAGCCAGACCACTCCGAAACCTAGCCAGGCACTAACGAGATTTTAATTTGAGGAAGCGGCTCCATCACCCCCGGCGCAATCAATGAGGTTGTTAATTGATCTTTGCAGGCTTAAGGCTTAAACTAACAGCTTAACGGCGAACTGAGCTGTTCCCGACTGGAAGACAAGCGCCCAGCGCCAGGCGGAGCGGCACCGGGATTTCTGCCCGGGCGGGCGGGGAGGGCAGCGCTCGGGGCTCGCCAGCCTCGGCCAGGGCAGAATGGCACAAGGGGGGAGAAGGGGAGCCCCATCTCCCGGCGCCGGGGACCCGCGGGAGGGAGCGCAGCGGCCGGGCCGGGCCGGCCTCGGCAGGGTGCCCTGCGGGGAGCGCGGGCGACCGCGAGCGGGATGAAGCGGGGAGCTCTTTACATCGGTGTTCTGGTAGGCGGTGACTGCGATGAACTGGGTCTCGGGGAAGGTGAAGGTCTGCACTCTGCCCGGCTGGTTGGTATCCTCCGTCCCGTCTTCGTTCACCTCCACCACATGCAGGCGGGGCTGGTACTTGTGGAGGGACTGCAAAACCACCATCTGTCGGGCAGAGGAGAAGGAGGGAGGGGGCCGCGGGGAGAGGCGCAAGTGAGAGCGAGAAGGACGGGGAGAGCGATGCCCGCGGGCGGCGGGACCCCGCCGCCGCCTCCCCGGGACCCTGCCGCCGCCTCCCCCGGCCACCCCGGGCAGCGGTGTCAGCCTGGACAGCGCGCTCGGGATCGACGAGGCCCGTGGCGAAATAAACGGGAGGGCTTCCCCACCACCACCACCCTTTTATTTTCACCTAACGACACGATCTAAAAAAAATATACGCCCTTTCGGAAAGGGCAGGATTTTGCTTGAAGCAATCAAAATGAGCCCGGCAGAGCGTCTGCGTTTCCCCCACTGACCTGCCCGTTGTTGTTCGATGCTCCTTTATTGTTTGTGAGTTTTAGTTTCCCAAAGGAGATTTCCTGGCGCATCCAGTGGGCTCCCGTGTTGGGGGAGTCGGGGTGCATGTACACCCGGTTTCCTAAGCAAAACAACAAAAAACACAACCACATCACAGCTCTCGCGTATACCCCGGCTCTGCCACTGCAGCAGCACACGAGGTCGAAGGACCCTGTTGAAGTTAGCAGTATTTTACTGCCGAAACTCCCTTAATTTTAACCGAGAAGGATTGAAACAGCGTTTTCCGAGCACCTTTTACTTTCTCCTCCACCCTTCTTTTTTTTAAAAAAAGCATCATTGGCCCATTCGCGTTTAAGAAGTCGCCAGAGCCAGTCCACAAAGGCTTTAATTAATCATTCTCACCTACATATGTGTCGGGAGAAGTGTTAATTGGAGGAACTTGCCTTGTACATTGGTGTCCGCCTTGCCGCAAGGAACCCATTTGCCGCCCTGAAATCTCCAGTGGTTGGGATCCGCCAAAATTACATCCACAAAAATATTGTAGTGAGCCGTGGGGTCGAGACCAGAAATATTAAAACTTAGGAAAGGAAACATGCGCCTATAAAAAAGGAAAGGGAAAAAAAAAAAGCAAAGAAGGAAAGCAAGCCACCGGCAGCGACAGGCACACGCGGAGGAGCCAGCCCCTGGTGCTTTATCCTCACGGCTCCCGGTAGCGGCCGGGAAATAAAAAATCGAAAGAAACTCCGTCCCCGAAACGTCGAGCTTTCCGCGGGGACAGGATGAGGACAGCGGGCGCGGGGACCCGCGGGGAGGCAGGGAGGGCTGCCCCGCCGGGCACGGGCACCGGCACCGGGCAGGCAGGCAGGCGCAGGCGGGTACCGGCGCTGCCGGCGCAGGGGCCCCGGCGGCGGGCGGGCGGCTCCCCCGGAGCGGCGGAGGCTCCGGGCGGCTCCCCCGGCGGCTCAGTCCCGACACCCGGCAAGGGTCCGCGCGGCGGCTTACCTGCCCTGCTTCGTGATGATCATCTCCGTCTGGTGCCGGTGAAATTTCAGCCAGAGTGGCCTGTTGCACAGGTAGACCTGAGCCTTGCCGGGAACTAGCCCCGGCTGGGTGGAGGAGAACTGGTAGAAAGGTGCCCCTTGGTAGGAATGGCCATACTGCTGGGGGTAAGGGTAGCCCGCCGTGGGGTAGCCTTGTGGAGAAGAGTTGGACAGGAGGCTGTTATAAGCTCCGTTGGTGATCACAGGATGGTGAGCCATGTAGCGGCTGGGGCTGGCGATGGAGAAGGCTGGGTGAGCAGGTCCATGCTGGCTGGGGTAAGGGAACATGGTACTAGGAGCAGAGGCAGCAGACTGGGGCTGGCTGGACTGAGAGAGCAGATAGCGATCTGCAGCAGATCCATCGAAACTGTGACGAAGCTCAGAGACCCCGTCCAAGACGGGAGAGAGTTTATTTCTCTGGACGTCCCCTGGTGTGTCCTTGGAGTCAGGAAAATTGTCTGTATCTGACTGATTCGTCATCCCCCTGGTAATTTTTTTCAAAGGTGAACTTCTCTCCAGGTTGTCAGTGGTCGAGATAATGGGATGATCATGCAAGGCAAGCTCAGATCCGCCTGCATGTGGGTAACTGCTGCTCACATTGAGAAATTTCTTGGAGAGCATGATAGAGGGAGAAAGACAATGCTCCAGCTGCATAGCTCTAGCACCACAGAAATAACCCTTCAGTCCCTGGATCTGAAAGGGCTCCTTAGTATCAGAAGCTAGACATCCTGGGACCCTCACTAGACAGAAAGCACTTCATCCACCAAATGCTTCCCAAACGTTTGATTTACTTTTTTTTTTTTTTTTTTTTTTCCTTCCCTGGGAGAAGAGATTGGCCAATTGACACTATGCAGCAATCAGGAAATACTCACTTTTGATCTTGCTGCTTGTGGAGAGGATGAAACGGCTTCTGCCATTGGTTAACCGCTGACAGTAATTTAATTAGATAGACATTAATTAGGATAATCACCTGGCTCCTGGTCGCGACGATCATGGCAAATTGAAGGAGATGGTTTTATTGTGAGATAGAAGGAAGGGGAAGGGGGAAGGGAAGAGTGTGTTTGCTGTAAGAGCTCATTATTATGTGACCTTTCCAGCAATTTTTTTTTTCCGCTACGGCTGGAAAATAAACCAAAAACCCCGCGATTCCCCAAATATTGCGCGCCTGTCCCCCGCCCTCGTGTGTCAGGGCGGAGAGCGGGTGTTGGGGCTTCGGGCACCGGCTGCGAGGGGAGCACCGGGCCGGGCGGCCGCTGCCCTCGGCTCACCCGGGCGGTCTGCCTCCCCTCGCAGCGCGGCCCCTCTGCCAGCCCCCCGGAGCGACCCCCGGCCCAGCGCCCCCCCTTCCCACCCGCGCCTGCTTCGCGGGGGAAAATACACCCTCCGTCCCCGCTGGCAGCGGCCGCGTATCGTCTCCTTTAAGTTCTGAAATAATCATAAGCCCCGCAGCCCAAGCGCCCTCATGTATTTGCCGCGATGTTTACGGGTTCTTTAGTGAATAAATATTTTATCTGGGAGCCGTAATGCCGGAGATTACCAGCAAAACAGCGTGGAAGGCATCCATCTACCTATCTACCCATCCACCCATCCGGCTCCGGATTTCTTTCCACCCGCTGCCTGGTTTCCCTCAGCGACTCGGTCCCGCGGGCAGCCCTGGGAGGGGGCAAATCTTTGGTAACCGATTTGCCGTGAGCCGCTGCCGCGGCCCGGGGGGCAGGTGTCGGACGGGAGCGGGGGAGCCCAAGCCACGACGGGGCCGCAGTAGGAGCCGCCGGCACCCTCTGCTGCCCGGGGCGTCTCCGCCAGAGCGGCGGGCCCGGCCGAGCCCCGGCGGAGAGCGGCGGCCGGCGGAGCCCACCCGCGGCGGAGCCCACCCGCGGCGGCCGGGCGCGGCTCGGCCCGCACGCCTTCGGGGAGGGGGCTGCCGCCGGCCGGCCGCCCGCCGGGGACCCCCCTTCGCGGGAGGGAGCGGCCAGCGGGGCCCGCAGCGTGTCCCTGTGAGCCTCGGGCTAATTGGAAGCGGGACCCTCCGAGGCGTGAAGACGCGCCTGGGGAGTGCAGGTGACTCGCTTGCCACCCCCGCCTCTGCCCAGCATCAGTCTCAATTTCCCTTCCCAGGCAAGCCTGTGAGTTTCTAAAAGCCCCGGGTTTTTGCCCGGGGAGGAGCTCTCTTCTTCAGTCTTTCTTAGTATTTTCCCCTTAGCGGTTCGGACTTCAGGTATTTTACAGATCGCATCTCTTTCCAGGCGACACCAGCAGCCGGCTTCACATTCCACTGACAGTTACTGCAGCCTGGAGCACTGCATAATAAAACCAAGACCAGCATCTAATCATCTGGAGCCAGGCTGAAACTTTGCGAACTCAAATCCAGAGAAGACTAGAACCAGGATGACTTGTCAGAATGCGTATTTCAACGCTCTCAAAGCCCACGGCCATTTAGTTTTTCTGTTACTGAGCCGTGAGCTAGTTCGGTTATTTGGTGTTTCACAGAAGCCCTCATACACACACTCTCTGCAAGGAAATTATTCTAATAAAATAATTTAGGAAGCAAACAGTTCACTGTTTTACTTACAGTCGGGTTGTACAGTGCATGCAACTTTCCATACTACACCTTCTCCTTTCAGTGCTAAGAAAATAGTTTTATTAATATCGGTTCTAACTAATGTTTCCCACAGTTGTTTCACCAGTGCGCTCACCTGTCCCTTTCCCCACTGAAACCAACAGAAAGGTAATGGACTTATATAGGCAGGAGATGGGTCGAAACACAGATAAACCCTGGGAAACGCTGCCCTGAATTATGGAGCTACACCCATATAGATGCAGAGCTGCAATGAATTCAGTGGTATACTGCCAATCACATGGAAGTGCTAATATATGCCAAAAATCTTCAGTGCACAACTCCTAAACTGGTATAATAGGGGGATATGCAATGGCAGGTGGTGTTATAGAATTGTCATAGAAAGAAGGAGAGAGGTTTGCTAATACAATATGCCCGTCCTTCATGCTGACAGGTGACGAGGGGTCAAGCTGCTAATGAAGGTCTGCTCCATTGCGGCTGGAGGCTCAGACAGTGGCTGCTTGAAAACCTCTTTCTTCCTCTAAGATGGTATATGGGCTGCTGCTTTTCAGGTTACTGCATGTACACATTCTTCCAAATCCTCTGCATAGCTCCTAAAGCACTGGACAAAAATGAGGAAAGATGCCCCGAAAAACAGCCTTTTGATTATTCATGAAACATCTTAGTAAATGGAAAATTGTGCCTCCAAGTCAAACTGAGGAATGGACAGAAAGCAGGGTACCACAGCACAAGCTCACACTACAGGAGATCTGCATCTCCAACAGCTACCCTCTGCAAGAGGTACATTTGTCAAAATTAATTTAGAATATGCAAGACTCACTGGCTTGTCTCCCTGCTTACACCGGCCTTTCACGCACGTATACACTGCAGCACTGCGATAGCTTCTCTCCTGTTCTGCAGTGCCATGTTACCCACGACCTGCCAAACTATGTCTCCCTCGTGGTGTTACACGTGTGCGTGGGAGTAGATAGCAGCAAGGATGCAGAGCCCCGCTGGCGGACGAGCCCCAGGGCAGGTCCCCCCATCAGCTCCTGCCCCATCTCACCCTTGGGTGCAGTGGTGTATGCACACATTAGACAACAGCAAGGCCCAAATACAGCCCTCCTCGATGATATGCAGGGTTTTTAGTGTGAATCGCCAGAAAGCACTTCCATTTAACTGTGCAGGCAAATGTGGTTTGGTATGTCTCCATTTTCCCAGTCTGATATTCTACTGCCTACTGTGGGGGCAGAGGGAAGGCCATAAGGAGGGCAGCTGCAAAAATCTGCATGTTTCCCTCTGAAGTAAATGCATGCTAAATATACTTTGAGAGAGAGTTATTCTAAAATAGTAAATTAAAAGGCCTAAATAAGGAATTCCAAACAAAAGAAAAACCTTTGAATGGTAATGAATAAGTAAATAGAAAATTACTGGGCACAAAGTGGAAAATAAGACAATTTTATGGGCTATTTCTTTGCTATGCAAGTGAGAAGTCAAATCACTTTAAAAAAATCATCTTCAACACAAAAATATGTTATCTAGTTTTAAAATATTTGCCTGCCACAGTTGTTGCCGTTTTTTTTTAAATCCCATGAACAAAATATTGTAACACAGGAAGAGAACACTTCTGCCCAGACAAAAGAATCAAATCAGCGTAAGTACCATCCAACACTTAAACACAACAAAACACCCCAACCAGCCCTCTGCCCAAAACCCACAGTCACTCCCCAAACCCAGTTACTTGGCTTTGCCTGCTTAAAACCAAGCAGCCAACCCACCTGCCTTCCTGCAAGTGTTTCCCTCTCTAGTCAGTGGAAACTGTTCTAAATGTCATATTCCAGTTGGGACTCTTTCCATATATTTATACATACGGACAACTCGTGTACGTTCCCTTTCGCAGGAGGGAGGGTTCAAATAACCTAGAACAGCCTCTATCACTTTAATGTTTATTCTCAGAATACTGCTATTTATGACACTGCTTGTGAGAGTTGTGTCATTCAGTTATCAGCATCACTGAATTCATTTTCTTAAGGTCAATTGCCTTCTGTGGCTATTAGGCTTTGAATAATACTGAAAGGGAGCTGGCAGGGGAATTTTCAGCATTTTGGTTTTGTACATCCTCAGAATGCAGTGCTACTACAAATTTTTTTTTAATCTCAGTGAGAGTATCTGGTAATCAACAGGAGCCAAATTCCTTTAGAGAATTTTTGCTGTCCTAGCAATTAGTATCTCAGTACTTTTACAGTGGGTAGAAATAAATTTTTACCAACACTTTTCCTACACTGTTAATTCCCAGTGTCCTTTCTCAAAAAAGGCCTTCCAGAACTTAAGATAGGTTTGTAAATGTATTTTTATTATGTTGCAACAATCAAAATATATATGTACTACTGATTTCCCCCCAAATGTTAAATGAAAATGTAATACATTTTTGCCCACATTGTGTTCTTGAATGCTTTGGAATCTGTAAAGACCCTGACATGAAGAAACTGAAGCAACTGCACAATCAGAGACTGAAAGGTGTTATAGTGCTGCACTTACACTGCAAATGAAGTCAGATGTCTCCGTTTAATCAAATATAGCCTCAGTCTCTGTTTTGTGAGTATTAGAAACAATAAACAAATATACACAGAAAGCATCACAAACAGTAAATCGGTTATTTAAATACAACTGTATCCAACATAGCAGCTAAACACTGGACAATGTTTGAGGTCATCAGCACATCCACATGCTCTTCTAAATGACGTTTGGGGTCCTGAAATACAAAGGATGCCGTGAGAGAAATGACTGAAACACATCTCTGAAGTATTTCATTTACTTCAGGTCTATTCAGATTGTGAGTTAAGCAACACAGGCCAGTAATGCTCCTAAATTTTCCATTCTAACAAGACCTAGTAAATGACTGAATTTCCATTAATAAGATTTTATTAGTCCATACTATCACTCAGGTAAGTTGAGGATAGGTTTAGGAAGTAAATTTCTATCCAGCATCTGAGGAATAACCGTGACAGCTGTGAGTTTTAAGGACAACACAGAATATGTGGAATTTATTATGTATCTCACTAAGGCCAATATTTTAATCTTAGTTCTGGTACATTGCAACTTGTTTTCAGATCTTTGTACCAATGTATGTTCTAATCCTGTAAAGACTCAAGCATGATCTAACACAGTCTTTGAATAGTTGTGTTGACTGCAAGTAAATTAGCGTATTTATACCCACAAAAAAATGAAAAAATGCACAATGCTATATTCAAATGTTCTGAAAAATTGAATGCTAAGCCTGAGCAGTGTTCTGAAAATACACATCCCCACACACTATTACTCAATTGATGTGGGCATTTGTGGGCATCTGCACAGAACAATAAGATTATTTCTGGTTGAAAACCACACTCATGCACTTCTTCAGTTTCAGAATTGAGATTAAGTAATTAATCTCCAAATACTGCAAAATTATCAGGCACATTTAAAAAACATCTCCAAGCTTTACTGTAGTATTATTGTAGCATTCTTGTGTGTAAAGAAACGAAAATAGGGAAGACTATAAAATAAAATATAAAATAACGTGTGGGAATTTTAACTTTAAAAAAAATTATTGTCAAAATCTAATGAACCCATCTAAATTTACATAAAAGTGTACTAGAAAAATCTGTGTAAGCTGTCCTCATAAATAACTTTCAAAGATCATACAGTTCTCCAGTATTCTCTCTGCTCCTAGCAAATTATGCAACCTAATAGCATAGTATCTCTACTGTGAGCAGCTTTGTATATAAGTTGCATAAAAACTCACATGGAAATTACTTAACCGAACCATTTTGTAATTCAAAGAAAACTTAATAATTTTATCATGAAAAAAATTATTTTTAAAGAACTGTATCAAAATAGATTTTTTTCCATGTATGTGTAATAATTTAAACAACTAGTGAAGCTCAAGTTCTGTTTGAGATGACATCATAACCCTTAAAATACAACCCTTCTTACGTGTTTTATTTTATATATGTATTTATGTATGTGTAGGTGTGCATAAATTCCATTGTTCTGAATGCTACAGAAATACACGAGTGACTGAACAATAGTGCAGATGTGTTATGACATAGCTGCTAGAAGCTGACACATAAGAGCAATCCAGAATCCTTTGAATTCTTCTACTGCTACTAGCAATACAATGAATACTGGTTCTTTAAGGACACACTGGATATTTTTAAAGCTATTTCTTGTTTCCATTGCCCTTCTTGAATTTGAACACAACTTCTTACAAACTTGTTGTGCTCTCTTCTCCCTCACCAAAGCACATTTCCTCAACCTTTACGTTGAAATCAAATGTAGAAATAGTTTTCTGTCAAGTCTTCTATAATGACATTATATCCTGACATTGCAAAGGTATAGAATGAATTGAGTGGGTGTTTTCAGTTTCAGCTACGGTCCTAAATTGTTTTCCTTCAACAGCAATACAAAGCAATGCAGCTTACTTGCATATTGGAGCTAAGCACTGACAGTGTGTTCATGAACTGAAGATAGGGGTGAGCTGGCTCTTTAGCCATGATAATGTATAAACAACACTCCCACCTTTTTTCAATTATTACTATTTTTTAAAAGTCTGCACAGTTTTGGCCTCTGACACAGTCTTGGATATCTTTATGCCTCTTCTTGGAAAGAAGTTAAAGAAAAAAGAAAAACTACCAAATCTCAACACTGCTCCTCAGCATGTAACACAAATGCATGTAGAACACGACTTGCAGATATTCTGCTGATTGCCTATAGTCAAAAGCCTTGTTCCTTACACAACAATCTTCAACAAAAATAAATTCATTATTTGGAGCACTGAGAATATCTTGCACGTAGAACTAAAATCACCTACGCACATGTAAAAAAATTAATATTTAGAATGAACGAAGCATATCATTCCACCTCACTCTAATTCATCACACCTCACCTGCTTGCCAACATTTTTTATTGCCAGCTGTTCAGGTGTCATCTTATCTTCTTCTTCAACAGCCTGTGAAAGAAACACAGAAGAGGTCAGTGTTTCAGATTTCATTTACTTTTTCCCCAAGCCACAAGATTCTCAAAATATAATTCTCTTTCTCAAAAAAAAAAAAAAAAAAAAATCAAACAGCAACACATTTCAGAAAGTCAAAAGGAAGGGTACTTCAGCTTTTCAGCAGACGTGGTTTTAATTACTAACTGTTAGTGCAAAAGATCAAGGCAAATACTCATGAATGGTTTTATTGTCAGATATTCACAAAACTGTTTTTAAGCAAAAAACTTAAATGAGCTGTATCAATAGTTAAAGATAGTTGAAGATAGTTAAACTAGTAAAGCAGAACCAAAAATAACATTACCTACATTGTTTAAACTACTGGAAGTTTGATCTCAAATTTTTATACTGTTTAAAATCACTTATTTTAATACATTTTTATAATGTTCTGTTGCTTTCACCACAGTGTCTTTATAAGGTAAATCCACCAGCTTAACTAGTGAATGTAATATTGAATTTTGTTTTTAAGGACTTCTTAGAAGTTAAAAAAATAGCACTCATCAAGAATGACTGACGTGCTTACTACTCATAGTGCTTGTTGAGATTTAGTATTTATAAAAAATATTTCTAAGTGTAAGTGCCAGTATTAAAACAGTACAAATAACTGTGATTCCTCTTTCTTACAACACCAATAATTTCTTTATCTAAAAAGAACACTGAATTGGGCTCTAGAATGTGTTCTAAATACTTACTATCTATCTACTCGAATGATAGAGATAAATAACCTTTATTCTGCTACACTGGTCAAGTAGTCCTTGACTGAAGGAATGAAGAATACAATCAACTGCTTATTTTGATCTACAGGAATCTCATAGTCTCTTCACTAAGTAAAAATACAAAATTGATGCGATTACTCACATTTCAAAGCAAAACATGTAATTAAACACTTTGCTAGTTTAGGGCAAAAAGTTGGGTGGCAAAGCCTAAAGAGCTAATGCAACTTCACATAGAAATGATACGTAGTTGATTAATAAGAAACACAGTCTCCACAAGGCCATTAAAGCCACATTTGTGCCCAATTTAACCAAATCCCAAGAAACTCTTTGCTGAAAACAGATTATACAAATCAAATAACCAAGGTCCAAAAGAGCTCCTGCAACAATCGTTTTGTTCTTATAGTCTAGTCCTTTACAAGTAATTCTGAATAAAGCTTGTGATAATCAACTTCTTCTGAAATTAAGTAATAAATTTTTTCACTTCATAAACACAGCTACAGTTACACTATCATTATGGGATATGAATACCTTGTTATAATTCTTAGCTAATTCTAACATCTCCTTCACTACTGTTTCATTGAGTTTGCAATGTTCACTGTAGTCCTGAAGTGTCAAACCTTCCATCCAACTCTTCTTATGCAAATTTAGCAACATCTGCAAAACAAAGTCTCTTTAGAGCATTCATTGTAAAATACATTCATAATACTATGAAGATCTCTGACAGAAAAACAATTTATAATACTAAGAATGTAATAAAAAATTTACTGATCTTACATTGTTTAAATACAGGAAATACAACAACCAACTATTCTGCTAAAGCAGATGATAGATTTTGCCTAAGTTTTTAAAGATCAAACTTCTTGGACCCTAAATATGAAAATGAGGCATGGAAACCAGGGTCACATTTACTTTGACAGGAATACTTAGGTTTTTCTTCTGTAATTTTTTATTTTTGCTGTAGGTTGATGTTGTGGTTTAACTCCAGTCAGCAACTAAGCACCACACAGCTGCTTGCTCACCCTCCCCCCACCTTGCTGAGATGGGGGAGAGAATCGGGGGGGGGGGGGGGGGGGGGGGGGGGGGGAAGTAAAACCCATGGGTTGAGATAAAGATAGTTTAATAGGACAGCAGAGGAAGAGAAAATAATAATAATGATAATAATAATATACAAATCAAGTGATGCACAATGCAATTGCTCACCACCCGCTGACCAATGCCCAGCCCATCTCCGAGCAGCGATTGCTGCCCCCCAGCCAACTCCCCCAGTTTCTATACTGAGCATGAGGCCATATGGTATGGAATAGCCCTTTGGGCAGTTGGGTCAGCTGTCCTGGCTGTGCCCCCTCCCCGCTTCGTGTGCACCTGGCAGAGCGTGGGAACCTGAAAAGTCCTTGACCAGTGTAAGCACTGCTCAGCAACAACTGAAAAATCAGTGTGTTATCAACTTTATTCTCATCCTAAATCCAAAACACAGCACTATACCAGCTACTAGGAAAAAAATTAACTCTACCCCAGCCAAAATCAGGACAGTTGAGAATGCACAATTGCATTGTAGGAGAGCTAACAGAAAGGTGAATATTTTAGCTGCCAAATAAGGAATGGTTGAAGCTTCTGGCCTCCGATGAGGTAGAAAAATATTTTAATGCTTGGATTAAATGTATGAAGTAGTTATTTAGGCTTCACTGATTATCCTGAACTGTATGCAAGCAGCTGCCACAGTTGTGATGAAGTGAACTTCAAAAGCAACCAAAGCATGACTTGTGTGTGTTTGTCCTCCTACAAAGTAAACAGCCCTAAAAACAACATGATAAAGCGATGCAGAGTTTTGATGGTGATAAATGTGGGGACTATTAGAAATATCTAAAATGTTTTACTTGACACTCTGACGTCATTCTTGAAAGAGTGAAGGAATAGCTACAAAGGCAATTTCCTGATTTTCATGAATAAAGAAAGCATATTTTGTGGATCTTCTGCACACTTGAGGACTGTAGGTAGGACCCTTTCAGCAAATATTTTCAGCTTGCCTTCAATTTGTGAACATTTACTACAGACATCTTTGAGAACCCATAAGCCCTGTAATTGCTATCACCTGAATAAAAGTGCCTGTTTCATCCTATGTACAGCTTCCAAAGAAACCTGGCTTTGGAACATATGAACTGACTTGAAAGTTTGTGTCATAATTTGTATTAGCAAGATCTTAGTTGCAGGCAAACTGCATATGGACAGTTTAGCTAGGCTATCCTGCCTCACGAAAGATGTGTGGAGATAGTTGCTGCCTCACAGATTAAAGTTTCCCTAACTCGGTCAAGATTATTCTCCTACTTGCAAAGGTAATAGCTTATATATGTAAAACCATTAAAGAAAAACACACACTTGGAACTTGAGAAAAGACTGGATTGGCCACACTGTTGTATTTGAATGGAAACAATAACCTCCAGAAGCTTCACAGACATTTCCTGAGAGCACTGGTTTTGTTGAATCTGTTACTCTTCTCAGTAACAGTGAGGTCTTGAAAGACTAATACTGTCCTAAGAAGGGTTATGCATTTCACAAATTCTTTTCAACTCCCTGATTTGCATGCATATTCTTCCATTATTCAAAGTCAGGGTTTTATTTTATTACTTCTAGTCCTCTAAAAGTCAAAATTAAGTGAGAAAACTATTCTGATCATTTCGTCATAAACTCCAACTCTGAGATCAATTTATAACCCTAACAAGGCCATGAACATACACAGGCATAACTGAGGACAGAATCTGGCTTTTCTGTAGATAAATAAGCTTTTTTTCTTTTTTTTGGTTTGTTTTCCTCATTGAGACTGTCAAGCTAGATTTTACTTGCAACTGAGGAAGTTTGACACAAAAGTAACTGACAATATTTGTTGTCAGTAACAACAGTATTTTTTCTGTAAATGCAGGACATCACTACTTCCTGATATTCAGTGAAGTCCTGGGGAGCTCCGTTCATACCACCTGGAAGCACCTTCTGTCAAAGTTATTATAGCAAATAAAAACCTGAGATTCCTTAGTTATACAATTCGGTTTTGGAAAATACGGTCTTCTAGCTTCAGGAATTCCAGCCCGTAAAAACCTAAGGCAGCTAGTATGTCTTTCAGCTTCATCACTGAAAACTCGAAACTTTGCAGAAACTTGTTAAGTGCAGAGAACAGCCTGAGGACTTTCCATAAAACGTGGACAAACATCCTCTGAATAAAAGCTAAAACAATTACCTTCTGTTCTAGTTCATTCTTCCTGTAGTTGATGGTGATGGAATAGTAATGTCTGTTTAGTCCATGAATAAGTGCCTGTAAAATTCAGGGAAAAGTTTGCATAAAAATTACCCACCATTGAAATGAAGAAATATTAGAAGGGAAGAGTTCCTTTAAATACAGCCATCCTCAAGCATCACTTAAATACGAGAAAAACCACAAAGAAACAAATACACAGAGACTATAACTAGGTATCAAGTAAATATACCTGTTCCTATTTCTCTTTCAATGTTCGTTAACTGACAGTTATACTTTCTATTTCTAAACCACAGATTTTTTCACACAGTAACAACTATCAGAGGAAAAAGCAGTAACTGCCTGCAAACATTTGACCGATACATATGCACAAACATATTTATCTCAACTCCTTCCTCTCTCAACAAATTCGGTTATCACTTCTATTAAAATATAAGGCTCTTTCTGCTACAAACAAAAGAATGTTGGCTATCTATTTATTTACAACCACTGCCAACATTCCCAAGTTCATTCTCTAAGGTACAATACAAAGAGAGTAGCTGAAGCAGTGATTAAACATGTCAGGTATCAGTTAGACTATGTGCACCAAATTAACCTTGGACATTAAAGCAATTTTGTTTTTTAACTTTAAATGGAAAAAAAAAGCGCCCCTCATTATAATTATGCCCTTTGCAAATTTGTCCTTAAACTTGTATGTCACAATCTGATCAACTGAGACTAGGTTAAGTGACACCTATATGCATGTATCTTCTATTTTGCTCATGTGCATTATAGACTTTTTTTGACATTTATGACTTACGGGTGAGTTGGATTAATATTTAGGGGGGTGGGGAGGTTAAGAAAATTCTATGATAAATCCTCATCACAAGTAAAATCATCTATTTTTCAAATAAAATTTTACATATGAAGCATACATTTAGAAATGATAAATCATACATAAAATATGCAGAATTAGTGGTAAATATTTGTTTCTATCATTCCACCATTCTTTAGAGCTATACAGAATGAATGTGTATATGCATCTTATGCAACTTAATATTTCAGCATTCCAAAATTATCTGTATGAAAGCTGAAAATATTCTCATACATACATTTAAAACAGATTTCTTTTGCAAATGCATATACAAAGATACAAAACTACTTGAATGGTTACATTTACGAGAACCAGCAGTTACAGATAACCGTTACTTGTGCCACTTATTATAATTAAAATTGTAAAATACAGGTTTTATCATCAATAAAGTAATTGATGGTTGAAACTATTAGCAATAAGTAGTTTTCACTGCCATTTTCGTATCCCATTTTCTTATCTTATATTCAATCAAAATGATTGCATATGAGGTTTTGGGGCTTGTGTTTAAACTCAGTTGTAGATATTTAGGGAGTTTTCTAAAGCTCCTAAACTTTGACAAACATCTTTGCCTTCCCCCCCGTCCTCTTTCTTTCTTCTCCCCTTCCAAAATTACTCTTTAAAAGAGTAGACAAATGTAAAAGGTAAACAACTGTTCCACTTCAAACCTGAACAGTAGTTGTAGTTTAGCCACTGCAACAGGTTAAATTAAAATCCATAAAACACTAAAGCAAAGCTTGTTCTTCACGTGTCTTGTTTCAAATGGAAACCATCATTCCAACAAGCCTTACAAATTAGATGCACAAAGAGCAAGTAAAAAAAGCTGTTGATAAGGGAACACAAGAAAAACCACAAAAAAGGAACTAAGTCAAGCCACGTACTATTCTTATTTCTGAGATTTTAAGGAATGTCTTAAAATCCCTGCTTCTAGCCCAGCTGAAATCAATATTGAAGTTTGCTGCTGACCTCGACTGGGTCAGAATTTTATTCACAACCTTAGAATAAAAGCAAAACAACACTGCAAGAGCCTTTGCAGTTTTAAGAACAGAGTATCATTTTATCATTTTAAACTATGATTTTTAGCTTAACAGTGACATTTGCAACAGCTCACTGCCAACTTGCAAAAAAACAGCACAAACAAAAAATACCCACTCTAACAACAGAAACCCAAAACTCCCATGGCCAAAATACGCCACGCTGTAGTGACAGTGATCTTAAAATAATGAAATTGAACAATACTACAGGGGTTTACAAGGGAGGTCATTACACACAGCCCAGAAAAGCCCAGTTAGAAAAGCCCTGAAACATGCAAGCATGGGCTTGCCTACATCCAATCAAGAGTATTAGCTGCTTATTTCATACTCATTATAGTTCGCAGTTTTTACCAATGCAAACATCAAAAGTAAAACACAACAACCTCCTGAAGCAGACACTCTTTAATTGTCTGATTTTTTTGGCTGGCATTTTTATAAATAGTAAAGGGTTTCAATGTAATAAAAAACAACTAATCTTTTGAAAGACAGGGGTATGGTGATCTAGTAACTCCCAAAGAATGGCTCTCTTACAGCAGAAGTTTAGCCCTTATTTCAGTTCTACTATGACTAGTGTACGGTCTTTTTCTTGGATGTTTATCTAGAAAATATTACTTTTATTGTTCAAGTAACAGATCAAAAGAGCAGGAATTAGGCTTTATGGTTGTAAATACACATGCTTTTTAGAATGCATAGTAAGGGAAAAAAGTTTTCTGGAGAGAAAAAAAGGAAAAAACATCAAGGCAGAAGAATGACATAGATAAAAGCATTAATCACTCCAGAGGATACTTGTTTCAGGACAGAAGCTATTTCTCAAAATAAAGGTTTGCTTCGTTGAAGACCAGCAGTTTTGTCTTACTAGTGAAAGTCAAGGTCAGAAATCAAACTTTGAATATTTAAGTTTCACAAATACTTGCAAAGAAATATAAGACAGCATACTCAAAAGAAGCATTACAGTTGAAGCTGATCAAACATACTATTCATCCATTGAATCTCTTACTCCACCATTTTTTCAGCAAATTACTGCATTACATAAAAATCACAGATTATTTAAGACACAAGGTTAAATCTAGATGACATATTAAGCAAGAACCTATATAAGCATATAGTAGAAAGACAAGATCATTAATGAAGTGGGAGCTTTTTCCATAATTTGCTTCAGAAAAAATTATCTTTAGGAAAGCCGAGATGTTAATAAGCAGCAGTTTTTCAATTGCAGTACTGAAAACAGTACCTATCTTGCATCACATGGTATGACAGCAACTGTCACTTTTAAAAGTTTGCATTTCCGTAAATCTGTACTTTAACCTTTGCTGTACGTACTTATGCAAGCATTCCCACTTAGGTAGCTAATTTAGGGCTCAATTTTAAACTCTTCACATATATAACTCCATTGATGAATCACATCAGTTATAAATGCATGCAGGTAAATACTATACAGAGAACAATAAACCATTTGTAGCTTACTGTTTTTAGATACCTTTCCACAAAATTGCTGAATAAATCTTGCAATTTACAAGATTATCAACACTGGGTTTACCTGGATAGATGGCTTGTTTAAGTGACCCAGATTTGAAGTTGTTTGTCTTGGTTCATGTCCCAAGACCATCATATTAGCATTGATCAATCTGAAGGCATCAATAACAACCTGTAAAAACAAGATGTCAAGTCAATTCTTTTTAGAAAATGCAACTAATAGTGCCAAGCAACAGTGGACAAGGCACAACCAACTCTCATCTGTTTTTGGCCTTTATCCAGAAAATCATTTAATTATAATATTAATAAAAAACAGCCTCCCGCTGGTGATGCTATCAGCACACTACACTACCTTGTATTGTAAGGTGACACCAATTATTACCTTTTCCATGGAGCTGTAAGTTTTATATACATGATATCATCATATAGCATTGAATTTTTATGTACGCTTACTCTAAGCTTCAAAGGTATGCATATGTTTGTCACCTAAATCTTATCCAATCAAAATGAATGACAGAGAGAGACTAAAACTGAAAGTGAGCACAAGCTAAGGGACCGAGTCTAAAGCCCAGTCCTGTCACATCAATTATACTACCACAATACTTGAAATGACAACAAAATTATAGCCAGCAAGGAACTTGCCCTATGTATTCCCTTCTAGTCAGATGCTTTTTGCTTCTTGTGACTACGAAAGGGTCTATAAACTGCCTGATGGATTAAAAAGTCCTTGTCAGTGTCATGCTCAGGAGTAAAAAATACAGTAAAAGAAAACCAAGGTCATTTATGATTTAAAGGTACACAGTAGGTAGCATTCAGTGCTATTTCATTGCAAATAAAGAAAAACCATCACTGATTTTTTATTCTGTCCTGTGCTGAATTTGTCTATGAAAATCTTAGGATTTCATGGCTCCATACAATAAAACCCACACC
Source organism: Mycteria americana (assembly GCF_035582795.1). NCBI lineage: Eukaryota > Metazoa > Chordata > Aves > Ciconiiformes > Ciconiidae > Mycteria > Mycteria americana. The sequence goes on from NC_134373.1 coordinate 25,100,796, forward strand.
CCTATCCAACACCTATGTGAGCTGAAACAGAACTGAGAACACACCAACAATATATTCAAAACCACTCTTACTGGGTACTCGCCATTACAGATTTGTAATTGCAAGATAAGATTTCTCATTTAGGCCCCGGTCTTTTAACTGGACTGGTGCACGTACAGCCTTGTACATCCACAGAAATAGCACCAGACATACTTTGCAGGCATCTTGTCTGCATATGTTTGAAGAGTTATCCTAGTTCATTAAACTAAATAGTTTAAATCTCCTTTTAACAGCTTTTCTACAATCATTTTTATTCTCTTCCTCTCCATACTATGGGTTGGACTACAACAGATACATTTATATGGCTGGTTTGATATTTTGAGGAATTAGACCTGAAGCAAATCTTTTATGTTGAACAAACAAGAAATCAACCACTGTCACTGAAAGTCTGCAGAGAAAGCGACATCAAGTCTCCCACCTGGTTCTAGCATTTTCTTCTCCATTTGCACAAATACTGATAACTAAACACATATGCAATTTATTAGGAGTACAATATAAATATTGAGGTCATTCATGTGGAAATAAAATTAATCTGCAAGTATTTATAACAAAAAAAATTATCAAAGTGTAAACTGAAAAAGCCTAATAACATATCACCTGTTGTATTTACTTTTGAGACCCAACTATTTCAGTTGTGTTGAGTGATTCAGTGCCACTAAGGGCTACTGCCTGGACTCTCAGCTGACTAGCCAGATCCACCTGCATATGTCATGTCTTAAAACTGCATGCAGAAAATGGACCAAAAATTCTTCTTTATTAAAAATGTTAGGTTGTGACCCAATTAAAGTGAGTTAGCAGTGACAATTTTTTCTGAACAATAATAAAAACAAAACACAATTCAGATTTAATATGCAGCAGAAGCATGCCATCTGATACTAATGCTACAAAAAAGGAAGTACATTTAAAAAAAAACTTAATTCTCAGAAAGATCTGAAACTGTTTCTATATATCTATACATTCTTTGTGGTAACATACAAAATAATTGTATTTTTTCCTTTCTTATCACTATCAGATTTTTCTCTATCTCAAAACACTTGTGACAAGCTTTTGTATATATCTCTGCGTTCCATTTTAACCAGATGCTCTAATTTATGAACACCTGGAAATGCCCAACCATAACAAAGAGGCAGTATAAATTAAAGAGTCAAGCAAAGCAAAAAAATTCCACACCACAGGTTCTCCAGAGGCTAGCTAGATAAGGGGAAAAAAAACCCCAAGCAAGTAAAAATTTACCCTGAGGAGCAAGAAACATGAACTCGGCAGTATACTATAATCACAAGGAGCTGCTTTATAACTTACTCATGGCCATGCTTCTAGAATTGAGTTTAACTGAGAACTTCACTAGACAATGTTGAGCTTATCCAAGAACAAATGGCATTGTCCAGCATAGATTTGTTTTGGGACTCAAGTCATGTAAAATAAAAAGAAAACCCAAAATAAAAAACGGATTAAACTCAGTTTTGATAATAAATTCGTCATTTCAGCTAGTGTTCTCAAGGTTATGTTTGGATAAATTTCACATTAAAATACGAGAACTAGCTGCTAAAATATTTCTGAGTGACACTGAATATTACTCTAGCATCTTAATTCTGACCAGAAGTAATTGTCAGTGTTTCAGGTACTATATGCGTGGGAAAGGACTGTCTGCTCTCTCTGTCCTCCTGAAGGAATGAAATGCAAGTATTTCCTAAGTAGAACAAATATCAATATAACAGAAAGTGGTATGAAATATTAAAATCACAAATCAAATACTACAATCACAAATATTAAGCTTTAAAAAGGGATAAAATTGTGATTTCTGCAATCTCAGAGGGATACAAAAAGTACGCGTGCAAATGATGTTTCTCGTCTCAGTTGCACTGTGACGACCAATGGTAACTAAATACTTTAACTACACTAAGATTAAAGGAATTTGCTGCTATCACTATAGCAACCATCTTAAAGAAACTAACATGCTCAACAACCTGGAGGCTAAATTTAGACCTAATAAGCAATAAAAACATAAATACAACAATAAATCCTACATATTCATTCCTATGAAATGTAATTACTTTTTTCACAGTGAGCACAAATCAGTCCCTCCTTTAAAGGATTATATCAAAATAAATAGACTCATTAATGTCCAGTGTACTAATGAACAATGGGTGAAGTAGGTGTTAATTACACCACAGTAAGATTCAAGAAAAAAGCCCCGGTGAGCACTTGGAGGTGTGTACAAGCTGAAGTCTCCTCTCTATGTTGGTGTATTTTGAAGTACAGCATGATGCAATCAGATGACAGCAACATGGTCACCCCGTATTCTACGGTGGAAACTTTAGACACAGTATTTTGAACAAAGAACCTCTAAGGATTAATTAAAAGCAGCACAAAACCCCACTCAGTTACTTAGATTTTTGTTGTAAGAAGTCAGTATTTCTCATCCAAAAATTTTAAGCTTCCATTGTACTTAAATTACCTAATGCAGCATGCACTGTTTTAGTAAAAATTACAGTTTCCAAGCTTCATGCTAAATTCCCTTTCTGTAAAGACATAAAAAAAGTTAAAAGTCGATGCCATTGGGATATTTTCCAGAAATATGAAGGTAATTTTTTTTTTTAATGCACTTCCATAGTGCAACTCTTCCACCACTCTGACCATTTAATTTTTCCTAGTACAAGTGTCTTCAGACTTTTCAGAGGTCATTTCAACAGCAGACAGCTTATAACAAAACCATTAGCAGTTTGGCTAGCTTAAGGAAACCTCTTACTTTCCTTTTTTGTTTATTATCACTGCATGAATCTGCAGCATATGAGAGTTTATAATTTCTCAGGCTTGTTAAATTCATGTTAAAGGTCTGTTTTCTTGTTGAATAAATTTTGTTCATATAATGCTGCCTATTTCATATACTGAGTCTTTAATAGCACCTTTGGTCTATGCGCAACTCACAGATCAAAACAGAGGACTAAAATAGGGGTTGATGATGCTATTTACATGTGTGATTCCTGCTGTCTTCTTGTTAGTAGCTTTAATATAATAGAAGACCTTGTCTGTTTTGTAATTAACACATCTTTACTGGAGAGATATTTGGAAGTGATTGCTGTGAATATACTGGTTAGTAAAATAAACACAATCACACACCACTTTCTGTTATCAGACAAATTTGTGAATTGTACACATTATACTCCAGATCAACAAACTGTGATATAACAGCCAAGTAGAAGACACATTTATATAACCCTTTATTTTTCTGAAAATATGTATTCAATCTGACCTTGCAAATATAATTAGCTTGTGGGATGTGTGGATTTCAGTACCATGGATGCTTTACTAATTGCAGCTCTTGGAAATAGATACTAAATATTTGGAAGCTGCCAATACAAAATAAAAACTGCATCTTTTTGTACATCTGTCTTAGCTTCAAAAAGCATAATAATCTAAAAAACAATAACTATACAGCATTTTTTAAGCATTTCCCCAGGGTCAACAACCCACAGTAGAGCCCGCATAATGTATTTTTAGAAACAAAATTTACAATTATCTTCAGTGTACTTAATACATTTGAGGATAGCTATAATTAATATGATTCATAGTTATTCACAGTCTAAGACAAGCGCTGGACTCCTCAATTGCTAACTAGATAAAAATCTGGCCTTTTATAGTCTGCACATAGTTATTAAAAATAATGGCTTAATTAAAATTTAGGATGCTTAGTAGCCAGACTTATTCTAGCTTCTTCTGAGAGTGTGAATGACATATATATATTACCACCTTTTCTAAAACAGTCTTCATAACTTCGTGGCGTATTTTTTACTAAAAAAAAAAAAAAATCAAGAGAATTTCAAGAGTACTTTACACACTTGATTCTATTAAATCCCTCCAATATAAAATCTACAAACAATATTGAAAGAAACAGTCCTGTTTTGCAAGACCCACTGTATTTTAATGGTAAACTTCAGTTAGAAATAAGTCAGCCTTTTTTGTTTAAATTAAAAAAACTTCTAACATCAATATTTTTTTCCCCCGTGAAGAATCTATGACATATGGTGACTATCTTTAAAAATGTATTGTGTCCTTGGAATTCAAATAGCGATGTATTGTTTATGCCATCTGTTTATGAACAAACATACCAGTGCTTAAAGACAACTCTGCGAAAGATATACTGTGGTTATGCCAGGTGTGGAAAAAGAAGTAATGTCCCATCTAAAATCTCTTTTATCACCTGCAACTGACCTGTTATCAACTGCTTAGTTTGCTTCTAGATTCTTTAAAAATGAAATGGAACATGTGACCCGAGAAGTGCAGCTCGGGCTTATGACCATTTCGTTATTTATGCTGCCATGCACTGTTAGACAACTACAAGTGAAGAACATCTTCTGTCCCCTGTAAGCCCACAACATAAAAAATTCAAAGAAATCTTACTTTTTATGCCATTTCCAATGAAAAGCACTAAGAACTGAAACTGACTCATGCCAAATGCATATCACTGAATTGCTGTGATTGTGAGTTTGAAGTTTGCAACATGGAAATTATTTATAAAATGTCAATTTTAGCTCTGGAAAATATATTCCTAGGAGTATGTGCATTTTCCTTCTCTGTCCTTAGAGAATTGCTTACTTGTGGTCAAATCTGCAGTACAACTTGAATATCCATACTGGGAGGGGAGAGAACTACAGTATAATACATTTATCTTGACAAGTGAGGGCATGCATTCATAACTCCCAAGTAGGAAACCCACAAGTTTTAAAGCTATATGCCTTAATGAAGATAAATGGACTATTCTAAATCCACCACAGCAAAAGGAAATTAAACATTTAATACTTTTCAACAAAAAGTCTTCTTGGAACTTTTTTGTTTTAAGGAAGGGCATGAACTGAAGTAACCTACATAAATGGTTTAGTAGGTAAACATACATCACTTAATTAAATCACAGCAAGTCCAAAGGATGTTGCTTAACAAATTTTAGAACACCAGCATTGATAACAGTTTTGGCACCCCATTACAAAAATTAGGAAGTAAAATATACAAAATATGTTATTCTGAGTATGTGCAACTACTATAAAAAATGCTGGCTTTCAAACAACACAGTGGTACACTGGCAGTAATAAAACAGTTCAATACTTTGTAGTTTATGCCTAGGTTTACAAAAAACACATCCTGAACTGAAAACACTGAGTGGCCTACACGGTAGGGCAGATGCAATTCATCTCTTACAAATGTGAGTCTTCAGGAAAAAGAGCATCAGTCTTTATTGAATCAACAGTAATCAAATCCAGCACAAATGTATCTACTTCCTTATTCTCCGAATCAGGCTCCTATCAAAATTCGGTTCTTGCCTAGATCAAATTAGGATGTTTCCATCTCTGATATGCAGGTTACTGCACCAAATGCTCTGTTCAGTCAACGTTAAGAGACACCACAGTACTGTAAGAGTATCTAAATGTACTAGATGTTGTACAAAATGTACAGAAATGTACCCTTGAAATTTCAACCAAAATTACACATTGTAAAGTTATCTTTTCTATTTTAGAATTTTTCCCTTTACAATAGAAAAGTGTTAGCAAGTCCAGTTCTAATAATGAAAGTTGTTCCAGGTATAAAAGATTCTGACAAAGTTGTAGGTATCACATGTTTTAAAATATATTTGCTTGTAAAATATTATCTGCATAATAATTCACAATAAACAGACATGTCTCCAAAGCAGTAGTGACAATATAGTGAATTTACTGTTTTGTTTAGCTGTTGTTAATTAATACTTTCAAACTGTACCCTAATGACTGTTGAATTCGCTTGTGTCAAGGGAAGATTTATCAAGGTAAAGGTTATTTATCAAGGTAAAGGTTAAGACAAATGCACGAATTGGTGAGGGGGATTTGGGTATACAAAGAAAATCTTGTTAGGTGGCTCCAATCTACTTAAAGTTCTCACAAACTTAATTCTTAATGGGCTATTTTAAATTTCAAGTTTCAGGCATTACACTCGTGTCTCCACGCATCTCATTTTAAGGATTGATTGCTTTTTTTCTGCCTTCGTACGAAACAGTCACCATTTCCTCCAATCCTGTCGTTAATTCAAACAAACAAGGGAAAAGGACAGGTTCAAAGGAAAAATAATAGCACTCTGATAAAAGAGTGGAGGTCTGAAAACACGCAATCTTTCAGAAAACTAGTGTAAGACTTATGTTCAGCTGAAGAAAATTCTTGAGGCTAGATGGCAATTCCAATTTCAGAAGAGTAGTTGTTAAATCTCTGTCTGCTTTTGGTTTCACTCCTAGTTTCACTAAGAAGTCTTAGTCTTTTAGACTAAGAAATTACCAAGTTATAAAACCATTCACATACATATTTGTCTGAATAAGTTGGGAGGATCTGCAACACAAACTGTCTCAGAAAAGGAGTTCAGCTGCCTTTCCCCACATATGTCACCAAGCGAGGTAGTGTAGTGTGTAGAAAATTTAATCTAAACTGGAATGTAAAAGTAGCAGAAGAGATTAAAACTATTTGCAAGTCACTATTCTTATGGTCAGCACTCAACAAAATGACCATCTACTACTCTGAAGAGTTAAAAACTGAAGTCAGGTATTAACAAAACCATGTTGCTCATATACATAACTAATTACACACAGATTGTCACCTAGATTTAGAAGCACCAATGGGGGGGGGAGACGGGGGGGGAAGAGGAAGAGGACTGTTTTATGGAAGAGGTTGTCAGAACAGGTCATCCAGCAAATGAAAAACAAAGCTCTGTTCAACCGTATGATCTATTGGTTTCGTGGTGGCATTTTATCCTATGCCTACATAAATTTCGTCCATTTTGAAAAATGGACAAAATCTCATTAGCACAATAAGAATTAAAAACATGCTGGAATACTACAAAATTTCAAAGTATAGTATTTGAGCCACCACATTTTTACAATAGGCATAGAATGCTTTATCAGTCTAAATAGAAATTTGAATATTTAAAGACATTATTTTTTCTTTGTTAACAGCTCAAAAGGACTTTGAGACCTTAACCTTGCTCAAGATGACCTTGGCTTTGGACAGACACAACTTTGCTATGGACCTCCAGCAGCAACTCGGCTAAGGTTCTCTTCTCCTCAGCTCTTCATTTATACAAGGAGGATAAAACCAGCATCTTTCTCTCTCTCCAGATAATAGCTATTTTAGGACAAATAATTTTTTTTTTTTAAACATACAGTATAACTGTCCCTGTTTGGGACTTTTAGGAGCATAAGAATAATTTTTTTTCACACTTTAAAAATGAGTAAAAGAACAAATGATAAAGTTCATCACATCTGTTACTCCTTTTAGAATAAATTTCTAAAGATCTCATAAGCTGAACAAAAGAAAGCAATTTGCAACTTCCACTGAAAAGAAACCGCTTGAACAAAATGGTTTTAGACTACAGCCCACAGTCTGGCTACTCGTTGAAGTATCACACCTTCCAATTCCAGAAGAGGTTACTCAGACCACAGAACAAGGTTCTTCAATGATGTACATGGCAGGAGACAGTAGTAATAAACTGAAATAGGGAGCTGCTGACTGTACACAAGGGAAAATAAACCACCTTCAAGAATAATAAAGTATTGGAACAGGTATTCCCATGAGGCTGTTGCATCTCAAGACTCAAGTTGAGAAAACCCTAAGCGCGCTGGTCTGAACTCAACATTGACACTGTGCTCTGCACAAAGTTGGACTACATGATCTCCTGAGATCTTTTACAACTGGAATTATTTTGATTTACCTGGCTACCCAAATGTACATGTTTTTTTCTCCTTGTATCCTCTGAATGAGATTAAGATAAGGATAAAATATCATAGCAAAAACCTATTTTATGAAAGTGGCAGGATATGGTTTAAGCACAAGATTAAGATGTATAGCATACTTGTTTCTATCTGTCAGGAGGTGATTAACATGCAAAGAATTTATAAAAAGTTATTGCAAAGTCAAGTCTTTTTCTCAGCAAAAAAAAAAAAAGATTTTTGCCATAAACCAACAAATCTTCCTACAAATACTTCTGACAGTGCCTTGCTATGAAAAATTACGGTATAAAACAGACATGAAATTTTGCTGTATGAGTAAGAGATCTTGCTACATATCCTATTAAACACCACAAGCACCAACAAACTTCTCAAATGTACAAAATGGACTTCTGAGAATTTTGGATATTTTACCAATCCTTATGCCAGTAATTATTAATCAAGGGAAACCAATGAACTGTCTCAGAAAAAAACACCATTTTAAATGGTGACTTTTTTATAATAAAGATCTAAATTTTAAAGTTTAAAATGGTTCAAAAAAGAAAACACCACTTTTTTCTTAATTTAAGATATATGAGTGCACCACAGTAAGTTAATGCTTGTGGAGTTAAAGATACTATGTTACAGTGGATTTAGTGTAGTTATATTTTCCTTAAGAGGTGAGGAACAGCTGCTAAGTTAAGGTCCAAAAAAAAATTTATTTTTAACATTTGGCAAAGGTATATAGTTCTCTGTACAGAAATTTCAAAATGTATGTTGGAAATAAATATGAAATGTCAATATTTAGCTTTATTCCAGATCTTTAATGAAATTACTGCTTCTGTGGAATATTCTAAATATGTATTACAACTTCCACTGTGCAGACTGAAAAACTGGAGGGGGTAAAAGGAAGGTTTATTAGTAAGTACAAGATGAAGCAACTGCTAGCTAGGTTGCCCCACTGGCCATATTTCAGCATGTTTACTTTGACTTCATTCACAGAAATCAAGTTAAAAAAAAAAAGAAAAAAGCCGAACAAAGCTTTTTCTCTCTGGGTTCTGATAACATTGACCTTCAGCTGATAACATTGACCTTCAGTTAAAATTCACTGATCTGTTGTGAGCTTATTTTACAGACAGCTAGAACATTATTAGCCTAAAAATTGCAATATTGTACACAATCATGAAAAAGCACACTGTGTGCAAGAATATGTATGTAAAGTAATGTAAATATGTATGTACAGTATTTAGAATTACTTGTCCTTCTTGTGTCCTACTATATTTATGTAATAATATCCCAGTCCTAAAATGGTCATTAAAGCAGTTGGTGTTTAATCTACAGATCTATATGAGGGTTTTATTTTTATATAAGGATTTTATATGACTTTTTATTTTTGCTCATTGGCTTTAAGATGACATAAAATGATTTTTTTTTGAATTGATGCAAATTATATGTATTCTTATCTTTAAATTGCAATCATACACCCCTGTCCTAGTAGGTGTTTGGAACACGTGTATCCAGCCAAGGACAGCTAACAGAAGTTGAACAAGTTTTCGCTTTCTACCAGTGACAGGGCAAAATGCTTTAGCTAATCAAGGTGAACCTGAGGCTCCTCATCAGAATTAATTCCAACTTCCTGACACATGAACACAACCTCTGCCCCGGTTACTCTTCACTAGCACAACCATGACTCCTTCACTGACTATAAGCCATAGCAATTCATATGGGCATGGACCTGCCCTGAGGCAGGTTTAAAATTAGCTAATGTTTTATTTTGGACTTTGTTTTTAAATACATCTAATCTCAGTAAAAACACACCATATTAAAATCTTCTATGCCACGTTTACTATAATTTTTTGCCAGACAGTTATGCTAGTAAGAGGTATAATGGGTAATGATCTTGGACTCACATAGCTATATAGATGAGCAAAAGCTCACCAGTATAGCGGGTACTATACCAGCAAAATTACCCCTGCAAGCAGTTCTTTTGCTGGTGCTGAGAAAAAGCAGGTACTTCCCTGAAATAGGCTTAGCTCGACTTGTCTGACATACGAAGAGGCACTGGACACCATGCTAAGGCAGCCATGCACATGAAGCAGTCAAACCTGACCAAAGAAATCCCCTTGAACTCTAATATATCTGTTCTTCCCTCAGTTCATCCAAAATCAAAATACATTTTAATAGTGATCTTGCCAGCCAGGATCTTAAAAGTCATACACATTCCATAGCCCAATCTCACCCCCAAAAATCAAGAAATTAATTAGAAGTGGTATTCATAATTTGGGGGATTCTTTCTATCTCTAAGCTTTTAAGGATGCACTTGCCAGAAACATGACAGATGTAAACTTTTTTTTAATGTGAAACCTGAGAATGTAATTTAGTCTGACTATAACAGCTAGACATGTATGAAAAACAAACATTACAAGACTTCCAGTGATCTCAAGTACTGGCAGCAATGCCATAAGAAGAGCTGTAATTGAGAAATGTTTAGATGGACAAAAATTCCAGAAATGTTTAGATGGACAAAGATTTATTTACATTCAAAATAAATATGCCAAAGATTATTTTCTTGAAGAGAACAAAAGACCCTCAAAGATGACATCTGTGTCAAAACAGTGGCAAAAAATTACTTAAAAATAAAAAAGGCACTTAGTGAGCAAGTGTGGTATAACAGTAGTGTGACTTACTGGGAGGCTTTTCTCCTTAACAGTTTTAATAGCTAGTGGGGTCTAAATTAATTACTAGTATAGTCCCAAAAATTATATTTTGACAAAATAAAAAGAATCCTATTTCAACATTTCTATTGGAGTGGGAAAATAAGAAAAAGCAAAATGAAAAAGTTCTAGAAAAAAGAAGTCAGGAGTAATTAAGTATTTTACCACATCTTCCCCCCCCCCCCCCAAAAGCTACCTAAATTTTCTTCTACTCTTTATGCAATTTAAAAGGAAGCAAAATTGATTTAGATGTCTAATAGGTTCCAAACAACCAGAAGCTATTAATTTTTCAATTGCCTGTTACATAAACAAATTTCCTATAAAAATCAGAATTTAAAAAGAAACCCAAATGAAAATGCAACTGTAGCTTCAGAATATTCTATTATGAAATTAAGGGAACCCTTAGTGGAATTGTTTGGTAGCTTTAATACGATCTGTCTCACAGGAAATATGATACTACAGCTTTACAGAAGATGAACACTTACTTTTAAAATATTTATAAATTTACATTAATATCATCCATATATACCATGACGCATTTCAATAATTATTCTACAATACAATAGGAGTGCATGCTCAAACAAAACACCTCAGCAGTATTTTAAAGCAGTAAACCACCTAGCCAATTTCTGTACGTTCTGTAGTTTTTCTAATCCACTCTCCCTGTGGTTGAGCAAAATCGAATTGCCTCTCACATTTGCAGACAGCTCTGTGAAGGTGATAATAGAGCTGCTCCCTGCTGTCATGAGGCAGGAAATAGGAAAATGGCATATGGGGCTAGAAAGAAATAAAAAGAGAACTAAACAAGAACAAAAGAGATTTCAACAAAGGACAACTATAACCCAATATGCTTTGCAAGTTAATCTCTTTTCATAATCATTTAACATACTTAATCATTTATCTGCACACTTCTCAAACTCAAATGCTTGATACCAAAGTCTTCTGTAAGTTTTATTGCCCAAAACATTTGGAATAGAAATGATACTAAAAGCCATCATATGCAACGCCTATAAATCAATGCCGCCTTAGTTAGTACCCACGTTAAGGGGCTGAACCTATTCCAATCTGTTAGTAATTAATCTTAGATTTTGTGGCTAAAATGTAATAATCTGAAACAACGTATACTTGGATTATTAGTTGCAAACATGTTGAGTGACACCTGAATAGCAAAATATTAAGGGAGGATTATGATTACTTACAATATCAAAGAATTCCAGACTGTTTAAGGACTACTGATACGAGATGCAGAATAAACTAAATATGATCTTTTAATTTATAATGAGAATTTTTTTAATTTTTATTTTTTAATGCAGAAGTGGCCTCCAAAAAATCAAGAACTTACACATATTTACAGTGCTTCTCTATTAAATCTTACCGAAGTACCTTAAAAAAAAAAAAAAAGGCAAGCCTACTATACCTTTCCTTTTACACTCTGAATGGGATCCACCACCACAGCAACAGCTCTTTCTGATAAGGCTTCAAAGCTCTGTTGAGTATTGATATCTACACCAGACAACCAACAGCCAAAGCCAGGGTGACTATGATACCAACCAACTACCATCTCAGGTCTGAAACAAAGGGGATATTGAGATTCTTAAAAATAAAAACACATAACACAAGAAGAAATAGTAATGTATCAGGGCATAAATTAGGATGAGCTGTGAAAAAACAACCATTAGAAATATTTAAATTACTCACCATAGTATGGTGAAAACATGGACATGAATAAATGCAACAAAAGAGGGTTATCATTAAGGGATGCATATTAGCAGTGGTAGATCATGCTTTCCGTTTTTCGCCCTGTTACTACACCTTCCCTGAACCAGTTTTTACCCTTTCAGCACTTGAGTAAATATCTACTCTTTAACTCCTTGGCATCAAGGGTTGAATTTTCACGGCAGAAAGTCCATTTCAGATATGGACAACGGGAACCAACGGTGGGAAAGGATTAAATATCAATTAAACCAGCAGTAGAACTAGGAACTCAGTCAAAAAGCAATTTGCACTGTTCTGTTCAGCTGCTGAGCCTTTTGCTAACATTAATTTTGAAGTTTTTCCCACAGTAAAAGAATTTGAGCAAGCAGACGACAACTGTTGAGAGGTAGGAGTGAAATAAAAATTTGTTTAAATACCAGGATCTTTTACAAAATTATTTTCCCTTTCTTTTCATTAAAATTGATCATAAATAAGCTACAACTTTGTAATTTTTTTGTCTTAATTAAAAGAAATTAAAAAAATCAATCTTCTAAGCAGGTACTGTCTAGTAACTGCCTATACTAAATTGAGCAGCATTCTAATCTTTCTGTGCAATGCTGTAGGTTTAACACGAGTGACAATCCCCTGACAATTGAAATGCATGAGGTGGACTGAATTACATGCTATGCTACTCACCTGACTTCTGGGCCAATTATTTCTTTTTAAACATTATTAATAGCCCCTAGATCACTAGTTTTGCAGAAAGCCAGCTGTTTCTTCTAAACAACATGCAGGGAGTACTTGTTACTGTCAGCCCTCTTTAGGGTGACTTACCTTCCCGTCTGTTTCAGCATATCCAACATTTTTGCTTGAAATACAGGATCAACTGCCTCCACACTGACACCCTGATGTAGAAGATAGACAAAAATTGAAACACCATTCATAAGCATCTGTTTAAAAGGGCAACCCAACTACTTTAGAACTACTTGATAGAACACCTTTAAATGTAAAATACAATTTTTATAAATGTATTTCAATGTGATTTTTAAAACACTGAAACAAGAATCTGAATTGCTATTTATGTTATCTCTACTATGAGTAAACATGATTAAATACACATAGGAATTAATCTTTTCCCCCTCTTTTTGTTCTGCAAACTCTGGCCTGTTGTTTCTCACAAGTTCAGCTCTACAGCTTTTATTCATAATAAATATCACATATGGGCTTTTTGCAGATTCGACTTATACTATGCACATGCATAGAATAACCTCAGGACAAAAGAATTCAAAAATTTCATTGATGTGCAGCTCTGAGTTAAAGGGATCCATCCTTCCTTTAAGAACAATATTTCATTCGAGTTACACAAAAAAGCATCATAAATTCCAATTATACTCATCGGCTGATAATCTCTTAAAAATATCTCTTCATAACATGAATATTCTTACTCAAAATTAAAATACATCTTTTTTTTCATCACAAAAATATAATTTGAGAGACACGCCACTGTAAGATCTGTCAAAGAAAGCGAGTTTGAAGTATATCTATAGCACCACAACAATTAAGGGCATGATATACTTCTAATCAAACCTTTTACATTTTGAATTCTTCCCCGACTCATAGTATATGAGTTCTTAAAGTTATCAATTTATAAATGTTTTAAGTGATGGTATACCAATATACTTAAACATACATAAAGGCGTATGGTTAAGTATATTGGTATACCATCACTTTTAAGTGACGCAAAAAACCAAAATCCTGTTTTAACTAATTTTACTGAAACCTTTAAATCCATCAGACATGTTTGAATTACACCTAGCAAGTTATATCTTAAGACTGCATAAATGAGGTAAAGCAGGAAAAGCTTTTAAGAATATTTACCATAAGGACAAAACAAACAAGCAAACAAAATTATCAAGGTTTAGCTGCAAAGAACTCACCGTTCCCGACTGTGGCATTGCAAAAACATCAATCACTCTCACAGTGTAATCATCAACAAATTCCCCAAGCATCAGACCCATAACTTCCATAGGGACACCAGCACGCCCATGCTTCAACATCTGGAATTAAGACCAAATTACACCGTATGTTTAACAGGAGGCTCAAGTTTGACTTGGGTAGTTCTTTCAGCCTTTGTTGATCTATAGATAATTTGCAACTTGTAGAACTGTAGAACTATAAAATAATAAAACTGAAGCCAACAAAAGAGAAGTAATTAAAATAAGTTTCTTACTCTGAGTGTTCCAAACAGTATTAATTTATTTTAAAAATTAGTCTGACCAGCACCTAAGGAGCACAAGTCCATAAACTTTGGATAGGTGCCAGGTGCTGTATGTCCAGCAGTATACATAGATGCAGTACCCACAGAACACTTACTTTCAGCAGTGCAAGGGAAGAGATATAAACCTGTTCTGCTGTATCGACCGCAGGAGCATCTGTTGGCGGCCCCTATGAAAAGAATAAATAATTATGTTCTCCACCATTGTTATTCTGCAGTTTCTAAACACTTTCTTTTGTTTTCCATATTACAAAACTTACAGAAAAAAGCATATATAATTGTGGCTTTGTGTGTTAGATGCAGTTCTTACAAACAAAACCAAAAAAAAGCACACCCAAACCCCAAACACTTCTTTACAGCACCTTCCTTCACTAACCTATTTTGTAATACAAGTCACCTAGTCATCATCCCCTGTCTCCCCCCACCCCAAAACAATACCAATCTAAAGAGCAATCTTATCAGAATCAGTCAAATAAAAAACTGGCAAGTATTGCACTGGGTACAAACCTGTTACGAGGCATACAGGCTAAGAGTCAGATAAGTTTCCATTAGTCAGCCTTGCCGCAATGCTAACCTTCGTCAGCTGTAAAATACATCCAGTTCTCCAATTAACTATGTGTTTCTTACAGTGGTGTGAATGTAAATGCTGCTGGGCTAGCATGATTAACTGGCACCAACACAAACAGCAATTTCCCTTTGCTTCATCAGCTCTCAGCTAAAGCGGACTTGCAGATAAAGGCTATGGGAGTACTTTGCAGATACACCGGTACAGTGAGAGAAAAAATGGACCTCCGATCCCTAGGTGGAAAAGCTGTGAACAAAATACTTTGCTCTTTGCCTTATGAGTAGTTATTCAAAAATTAGCACAACTGTCCCAGGTGTGAATGATTGGTTGAAACAGGTTCTGTGTACTGTTGAAAATGAAAAACACAGGAGGCAGCAGTTTAAATGTCCCTTTCAAGGAGCAAGAGACATGTTGCTCTTATATACAGGATTCCGTATCAGCATACCTCATTACAGCCAATTAACAGTACCTTCATTACTTTATTACCAAATTGCGCACAACAAATTTCCACTGAAAAGACAAAAGGTTCCTTCTGCACTAAGTGATGTAAACTTAGAAGGGCAACAAAGCAACCATGGAGTATGGTAAAAAAAAAAAAAAGACACTCCACATTAAGTTAAAGGAGGAAAAAAATGGTGCCTTTACACAAACATTTTGTAGATTTAGAACTTTGATCCCACAGTTATAAGCAAAATTGGGCAAAAAAAAGAAAAATTTAGTAAATTCTTGATTTTTCACTTGAAGTGGAAAAATTCAGTACAACATGCGTCCACATGACACCAAACAGAAGACAGATCGACACAAGCCATCGCCTCCTGAAGATAAAACCAGGAACTTAAGTAATCAGCATATTAAATTTGCATAGTAATGGTCTTTTCTACACACTTTCACACACACAGAAAAACATCATCTAGTCTTCAGAACGCTTTAAAGACAGTAAGAAAATTCAGCTGTTGTTTCCCCCCCCACAACGTCAATGAATTCCTTCTCTATTAGCTCCAGATCCAATCTTTGTATTTTGAATCCAATCTTTATATTTTGAAGCTCACATACATGCATGGATCTGTGTCAACCACAACTGCTTCCTAACACCTTCAAACCTTTATTTCCAACTTTGATACTGCTGACCATCACCTCTTGATACTTGCTCTCCCTCACTTCTTAGTACTCATTGCTAATTCTTCTGTCACTTTGGCCTTTCCATCAGCAATCTTCCAGCAGGTTTAACTTTTCACCTTGTATAATATTCTTGCCAAAGGTCCATTTTTTAATCAATTCCACCTCTTCATCAAGTATTTCCCCGACTAGCCATAGCCTAACAGTGAGATGCTCCAGTGGAGAAGTGTTCCTCTAACACTTACAATGAAAAACTCTATGAGCAGTTCTTCAGAACATTTCGCAGAACCAGATGCACAGGGCACCTGAATCACTTATTCCAAATTTACTACAGCTAAATTGTTTGAGTGACAAAGCCTCAAATGCCCAATCATTTTCTGACACTGTTACTATGTTTTTTCCTCTGTAAACATGTAAGTTTACTTTCTTAACTGTATCTCTCCTGCTTTAAATCTATTCTAAATTATCTTCTTTTCACTTAGAAGTCTTAATGCTTTGGAAAGCACAAAGACTCATATTTCTACTTAATCACTGCTAAGAATAAAGCACAGATGGGTTGGGTTTTAATTAAAAAAATACTTATTAGGTTTGATAACAACCCCCTTCTTCATATATAAAGCTCTCTTCCAATTTTCTACCAGTTCTAGACCAGAGAGGGTCTGAAGTGAGGGTAAAAGTACAAACACAGTAACCTTCTGCTTTAGGAAGAACCGTAACATCCATGCTGTGATCACCATACATATTCTAGTTTTGTCCCAGATTTTGTTTAACATTTCACTGTAAGCAAGCATCCCATTACACCATTCAGTATTTTTTTTCTAAAGAAAGAATAGCATTAAAAAAAAATCTCTCCCGAACTAGCATAAGTAGTTTTGTGGTTTCTGGAAGGCTAATGTTGATGTTTGATTGAGACTAGCTTCTCAAAAAATCGTGAGCTTGAACTGAAGTTTATTCCACAGACTACAGCTCTTGAATAGGCTCTCCTATATGGAATCTCTAGTATCTGTTAAGATGGCAGACCACACTGACACCCTTCCTGCAGCTGAGGCACTAATCACATCTCTCTCCCCTATGTAAACACCTGTGTTGACAATTTGTAAGAGTTTAATTATTCTTCATAACTTTTCCCTTTTTAAAATCTATTTAAAATCAGTCAGTAGATTCAACATTTACAGGCAGGAGACAAAGACAAACATTATTGCAAATAAATTATCTTTAGTTTAAGCAAAGGTAGGAACTAAAGCAGGGCATTACCCTACTGTACTCATCCCTAATCTTTCCTTCTTTTATTGTTTCTATAATCCTTGGAGCTTTCACATGCTTGTCTGCCTTGGTGATGGTCCAGAAGAGGGGATATTTAATATTATACTTTATCAATCCTTCAGGCATTCTGTGAGATAAAGTAGTTTCTGTTTTCAAAACTTACGTTAAAGTTCTCCTGCCAGTTGCCAGCACCCGTAGCCAACAATTCATTTTCAGCATAGGAAACATTGCTAATTCATAAAGGAATGCTTCATGGTGTAAGTCAACTTGTTTAGCATCTTTTTTTTTAAAGCCATTGTATTCCCTGTGAATTATTTTGCACACTAAATGTGAGTTTAAAGATTTATATATAAACGACTACACTAAGTGTTAGGGGATATTAACTGCAAACTTCACTGTTTCACTTTAAGCACATACCTGAGATAGTAAAAATATTAAAGATTAGCTTCCACTCTTATCACACAGTTCAACCAATTTACCTGAACTCTTAAAAATTAGCTAATGGTAGTATACAATGCAGATATACTGTGGGTTTATTACTCCTCAGACGTCTTATAAAATACAGGACATACTAAGTATTTCCTTGGTCACAGATGCTTCTTTTGTGGAAACCTCACTATCTCCTTTCAGTCTGCTCTGTTCTCCTTATAGATTATGATTACTAGCTAAATTATGAGAAAAGGAAACAACTCATTGTACTGTACCAATTATGTGTATTAATTTTCATGTTAATATTCCTTCCTTTGTTTTGAATATAGATTAGAATGAACTGCTCAGAAGAGCTCTGCAATGGTTCTGATGTACCAATTCAGGAATTTTGAGAAGGATCCATAAGTCAAAACCTGTCCAGAATCTATCTTCACAACAGATTTAGTTTCACATTATTTTTCTACCAAAGATAAATTGGCACATAAAACACCATAGGCACACACTTGCCTTTCTACAGAAAACTATAAACTCAAAGCTGACCAAATTCTTAACCTAAAACTTTTAAAGATTTAACACATAAAACCAACAGAACAGATCTTGGGTCTTCCAAGTAGTTTGCTTCGCTTTAGACAATGCCATTTGAAAAACAGACATTTGGAAACTGGAACCAATTTACTTCCATCTCTGACCACTTCCTTTTCCATAAATGGCTGATAATGTACACAGCCTTGGAGTGACAGCCACAGCTTCTGCGTGCTAGTTACACAGTATGTGGGAGCTAGCTACGGGTTACACGTTTTGAGATTTCTCTGGCCTGTTTCTGCTAGTCTTCCACAGAAGTTTATGCATTTCTTTCATGAAGCAAAGAGGAAGAAAGACTTTATAAACTAATCTCTACATGGAAGCAAAGTATTTTACACTGACCCTCCACAGCATGTGCTATTATCACTGTTCATAAACTTCACTGCCTGCCAACTTTCACAAAGGAGCACCATCCTTATGAAGCAGAGTACCAAATTAAATTAACTGGTGTCAGAAACCCAAACAAGAAAGCATTTGTACCTGCAATGCAAAAGATCTGCTGGTATTTTTGGTTACATTATGGTATTCAAAGGTGGTCAGATAATTCTCCCACTGCACAGTTTTGTAAGACTGTCCATCTCACTGCAAAACAGGGAATATTGCCTTCATTCTGCCTGCCCACAGCTTTATTGGATAATTTCTTGGAGAAGTGGAGAAAAATGGGATTTGGAAACTGCAAGGAATATCAAACATTCTTTTTCCCAAGCATTCCTGTATAAGCTGGATACAGTAATTAAAGTTAAAAAACTCTGTCTAAAAATACTGTTATCGTGCTGCTTACGGAAAATGGACGTTTCTTCTGAATCAACTATACATGCTGTCGGTCAGTGAAATGAGCTGCCTGACGGCCAGCCATCTCATAAAACCCAACCAAACTCTGGGTTTGTTTAGAATGGCAGAATCCCAATTTCAATAATAATTGATAAAATTAAGTTACCACTATTAAAATACATTTTATTTTTGCTTAATTTTTTCAGTAAGACTTGGAAAAAGAATCAGGTTCAAGTTAAGATTACACTGTAATTTTAAATTATGGATGATACTATTTTTGTTTCAAACAGTTAAAGAGATGATCCAATATAAAAAGCAGCCCTTTACTTGGGCAGCCCTTGTTGACGAAGTGTTAAAGGCATTTGCCATTCTAACAGGATAAAAACTAACGCCTTGAAGTGTTATCTACTCAGGCCTTTTAGCAAATTTGTTAACACTTTTAGGTATATTACTCCACCTTTCTCTTAGTGTGAACTGGTATCAATTATTTAGCCAATTTTATTATGTTATTAAAATACCTGCTGATTAAATGTGAACTAAAGTGTCATTTTCGAGCACTGCTCTTTATTTGTACTATTTTACATTTATTCAAATAGGTATAGAAGGTGGACTCGATTAATTACACAAGCAACTGAGAAATATTCCACAAACGGAGACACTTTCTACTGTTTAAATGGGTCTTAAACACTGCTCTGGTGTCACGCTAATAGCACAAAAGATTATTTTGAAATATATCATAGCTGTTTCAACAAAGAAACTCAGTTTTGCAAGGGCAACTGTAATAAAAAAGGTAGTGAACTAAAGTGCTGTAGAGCAAATCTTGGCTGTATTGCACCAAACAACGTATTTCAGTGTAAAATATAAGAACTGCTACAATCATTACTACTTTTTAAAATTTTTGCAATTGGAACAATTTGAACGTGAACATAGGACACACAAGCAAACACTGACTGCTATAGTGTTTATTTCTTTCCCAGTACGGTAAGAAAGAACCTTTTAATAGTTTAATTTTCTGAGTATTAAACAACTAGTGTGAAAAACAAGCTGCATGTAAACTATTTCTACTGCCTCTGCTTCAATGACTAGCTGAGGCAACCTGTTATAGGAGGTGTTAATTGGCAATAGAAGTACAAGTCAGAAGCATGTTCCCCATAGTCCTAACCCAGCAAGGCTAGGTCATTAAAGTGGAAATGAATTCTTTCATGCCGACTTAACCCTTTCAGTACATATTTTCAGCTGTTATATCTAAAGACAATTGAGAAAGATTAACTGAAAAAAAACAAGACAGAAAAAACTTGCATTACTTTTGAATTTAAAAAAGTATTCACCCCCCGACTTTTTCTTCCCTCCCCTACCTCCTCCAAAACAAGTGTTTCAGATAATCATCACATTTACTACGTAGGCAGGGGGGGGACAAGGGCAACTGGAGTATAAATGCAATGACAATCATTGTAAAATAATAATTTATCATATTAAAGGATGTGTGGAAAGATCAGGCACTTAAAGTGAGCTTAAAACTACCGTTTTGTGGAGGTAAATCCAATGGTGGGCATATAGCTTGGTACATGGGGGGAAAAAAAACCAACACATTACAGAATACTACCTGCAGAGAGGACAAACTTGAGCAAGCGTGCA